>NC_142810.1:28144053-28317226 GCF_049724085.1 Artemia sp. Qi Xiang Cuo | reverse complement strand
CATCCCAAATCATAGGTTTCAGACACCACACACCTACGAAAGACCAAGAGAAATCCGGTTATGAAAAGTCAGAAAAGGAAATTACATGGCCCAAATCATAGGTTTCAGACATCACGCGCCTATGAAAGACTAAGAAATCTAACTCAGAAAGAAGCCCGAAATAGTAATTTACATATCCCAAATCGTAAGTTTCAGACAGCATTCACCAGAAATACTAAGAAACGAGCTCAGAAAATCCAGCTCGGAAAAGTCAAAAAATAGCAACCCACACATCCCAAATCATAGGTTTCAGACAACACATACCTATGAAAGACTAAGAAATCTAGCTTAGAAGAGCCCGAAATAGTAATTTACATATCTCAAATCCTAGGTTTCAGACAACACTCACCTAAGAACGGCTAAGCAACCTAGCTCAGAAAAGTCAAAAATAGCAAACTAGTCATCCCAAACTATAGTTTTCAGACAACAAACACATTTTAATATATAATAATTTAATCTGATAATTTTAATAACTAGCAAACCACACATCACAAATCATATGTTTCAGACAACAAACACCTATGAAAGACTAAGAAATCCCAATCAGAAAAGCCTGAAATAGTAATTTACATATCTCAAATCATAGGTTTCAGACATCATTCACCTATGAAAGACTAAGAAACCTTAGCTCAGAAAAGCCTGAAATAGCAGAAATTACTCATCCCAAACTAGAAGTTTCAGACAACAAACGCCTATGACAGACTAAGAATCATAGCTCTGAAAAGTTCAAATAGCAAACTACACATCCCAAATCATAAGTTTCAGACAACACACACCTATGAACGGCTAAGAAATCTAGCTCAGAAAAAGACAAAAATAGCAAACCACACATTCCAATCATAGGTTTCAGTCAACACACACCTATGAAAGGCTAATAAATCCAGCTCAGAAAAGTCAAAAATAGCAAACTACATATCCCAAATCATAGGTTTCAGACAACACACACCTAAGAAAGACTAAGAAAACAAGCTCAGAAAAGACCAAAATAGCAAACTACTCATCCCAAACTATAGGTTTCAGACAATATTCACCGACGAAATACTAGAAAACCTTAGCTCAGAAAAGCCTGAAATAGCAAACTACACATCCCAAATCATAATTTTCTGACACCACATACCTATGAAAGGCTAAGAAACCTAGCTCAGAAAAGTCGAAAATAGCAAACTACACATCCCAAATCATAGGTTTCAGACACCACACACCTATGAAAGACTAAGAAATCCAACTCTGAAAAGCCCAAAATAGTAATTTACATATCCCAAATCATAAGTTTCAGACAGCATTCACCTACGAAATACTAAGAAACCTTAGCTCAGAAAAGTCTGAAATAGCCAACTACTCATCCCAAACTCGAAGTTTCAGACAACAAACACCTATGAGTGACTAAGAATCCTAGCTCTGAAAAGTCCAAAAAGCAAACTATACCTCCCAAATCATAATTTTCTGAAAGCACACACATATGAAAGGCTAAGAAATCTAGCTCAGAAAAGTCAAAAATAGCAAATGAACCATCACAAATCATAGGTTTCAGTCAACACACACCTATGAATGGCTAAGAAATTCTGCTCAGAAAAGTCGAAAAATAGCAAGCCACACATCCCAAATCATAGGTTTCAGACACCACACACCTACGAAAGACTAAGAAATCCGGTTATGAAAAAGTCAGAAATAGCAAATTACATATCCCAAATCATAGGTTTCAGACAACACTTATCTCAAAAATTTGTAGGGTACGGGTTTGGGGAAAAAGAGCGTGGGCGGGGGGGCAAGTTTAACTCTCTTGACTCTTAAAAAGTGAACTAGAACTTTCAATTTCCAATCAAATGAGCCCTCTATGAAGTGTATACGAGTATCCCTTTCATAAGAACTATACATGTCCTTAGGGCAGAACTTAGAATGTCTTCCCCCGTGCCCTGGGCGGTTCTATTGACGCCGGATTTTTTCTTACCCGACCTTTGAACTATTTTTAACAAGATGTCTATCTCAAAATTTTCATCAGATTGGTTGAGGGATTGCTGCCGTCGGATCTCTTTTGACTATTAAAAAGAGAGCTCGAACTTTCACTATCCAATCAAATGAGCCCTCTCTGAAGTTTATACAAGCATCCCTTTCATACGAACAATGTATGCCCCAGGACATAACTTACAACGCCTGCCCCCGGGCCCTGGGGGGTTGTGACGACACCTGAGTTTTTGTTATCTGCCTTTTGAGAAGTTTTTAACTTAATGCCTATCTCAAAATTTATATTGGATACATTTGGGGAAAAGGGGCGTGGGGGAGAGGCTAGTTCACCTCCAGTATCTTTTGACTCCAAAAAACTTAACTAGAACTTTCAGTTTCCAATCAAATGAGCCATCTCTGTATTTTTGACGAGCATCCCTTCAACAAGAACCATATATTCCCCAAGGGCATAACAACACCTGTCCTCGAGCCCTGGGGGGCTGTGTTGACACCTGAGTTTTATGGTCTTTGAACTATTAAAAAAAAAGCTATCTCATAGTTCTTATCGGATGGGTTTGAGGAAAAAAGGGCGTGGAGAGGGGGGGGGCTAGGTGCCCTCCAATCTCTTTTGACTCTCAAAAGTGAACTAGAACTTTCAATTTACAATAAAATGATCCCTCTTTGAAGTTAATACGAGTATCCCTTCCATAAGACCCATATATTCCCCCAGGGCATAACTTACAACGCCTGCCCTGGTGGGTTGTGTCAACACCGGATTTTTTTTTATATAATCTTTGAACTATTTTTAATAAAATAGCTATATTAAAAATTTTATTGGATGCAATTGGAAAAAAAGGGTTTAGGGGGGGGGGGGCAGCTGGTTAACTACCATTATATTTTGAAGCTTAAAAAGTGAACTATAACTTTCAATTTCCCAACAAATGAGCCCTCTCTGAAGGTTATACGAGCATTCTTCCATAAGAACCTTACATGCCCCCAGGGCATAACTTATAACCCTTATCCCTGAATACTGTGGGGGGATTATCCTGCTCAAACATATAATTTCCAGAACTTTCAACTACGTTGAACAAAATGGCTATACAAAAATTTTGATTGGATGTGTCTGGGGAAATGGTGGGTGTGGAAGGGGTGTCAGTTGCATTAGAATCACTTTCGAATTTTAAAAACGGAACTAGCCATTTAAATTTCTAATCGAATGAGCCCTTTCTGAAGTTTCTACGACAATGTTGTCTATACAAAACCTTATACGCCCCCTGGGCATAACTTTCAACCCTTGCCCTGAGGGCTGTGGGGGAGTTGTCATCCTCAAAGACCTAATTTCCAGAACTTAAAACTACGTCTAATAAAATGGCTGTCTCAAAATTTTGATTGGATGTGTTTGGGGAAAAGGTGTGCGTCAGAGGGGGGGGGGGGGTTAGTTGCCCTTAAATCACTTTTGACTATTAAAAAGGGCACTAGCCCTTTGAATTTCCAATCGAATGAGCCTTTTTTGAAGTTTCTACGACACCGCCTTGTATAAAAACCTTACATACCCCAGGGTATAACTTAAAACCTTTGCCTTGAGGGTTTTGGGGGAGTGTCCTCCTCAAAACATATTTTCTATCTGAAAATCAACTACGCTGAATAAAATGGCTATCTAAAAATTTAGATTGGATGTGTTTGGGAGAATGATAGGCGTGGGGGGGGGCTATTTACCCTCCAATCACTTTTGACTATTAAAAAGGGCACTAGCCCTTTGAGTTATGCCCCCAGGGAATAACTTAAAACCCTTGCCCTAAGGGTTGTGGGGGAGTTTCCTCCTCAAAACATATTTTCTATCTGAAAATCAACTACGCTGAACAAAATGCCTATCTCAAACTTTTGATTGGATGTATTTGGGGGACTGAAGGGCGTGGGGGGGATAGTTGCCCTCCAATCACTTTAGACTATTAAAAAGAGCACTTGAATCTCGATTTCCAGTCGAATGAGCCCCCTTTGAAGTTTCTACAACGACCCCTTCCATATGAAGTGCCTCTGAGAAAAAAAAATAAAAATAAATCAGAGGCAACGCTGTAGCGTTGCCTATAGTAAAGGCCATACGGCTCCAATGTTTTATTATTTTGTTTTATTATTCCAACTATTTATTATTTTTTTCCCCAGAGGCTCTTCATATGGAATGGGTCGTCGTAGAAGCTTCAAAATGGGCTCATTCGATTGGAAATCGAGAGTTCTAGTGCCCCCCCCCCCCACGCCCATCATTCCCACAAACACATTCAATCAATATTTTGAGATAGCTTTTTTTGTTCAGCGTAGTTGATTTCCAGATAGAAAATATATTTTTGAGGAGGATACTCCCTCACAACCCTCAGGGCAAGGGTTTAAGGTTTTTATAGAAGGCGTTGTCGTAGAAACTTCAAAACAGGCTCATTCGATTAGAAATTAAAGAGCTAGTGCCCTTTTTAATAGTCGAAAGTGATTGGAGTGTAACTAGCCTCCCTCCCCCCACGCCCATCATTTCCCCAAACACATCTAATCAAAATTTTCAGATAACCATGTTGTTCAGTGTAGTTAATTTCCAGATAGAAAATATATTTTGAAGAGGACAATCCCCCACAACCCTCAGGGCAAGGTTTTAAGTTGTGCCCTTGGGGCATATAAGGTTTTTATAGAAGGCGTTGTCGTAGAAACTTCAAAAAAGGCTCATTCGTTTGGAAATTCAAAGGGATAGTGCCCTTTTTAATAGTCAAAAGTGACTGTAGGGCAACTAGCCCCCCCTCCTACGCCCATCATTCCCCCAAACACATCCAATCAAAATTTTGAGATAGCCATTTTGTTCAGCGTAGTTGATTTTCAGATAGAAAACATGTTTTTGAGGAGGACAATCCCCCACAACCCTCAGGCCAAGGGTTTTAAGTTATGCCCTGGGGGCATATAAGGTTTTTATAGAAGGCGTTGTAATAGAAACTTCAAAAAAGGCTTATTCGTTTGGAAATTCAAAGGGATAGTTCCCTTTTTAATAGTCAAAAGTGACTGTAGGGCAACTAGCCCCCCCCCCCCCTACGCCCATCATTCCCCCAAACACATCCCATAAAAATTTTCAGATAGCCATTTTTGTTCAGCGTAGTTGATTTCCAGATTGAAAATATATTTTTGAGGAGGACACTCCCCCACAACCCTCAAGGCAAGGGTTTTAAGTTATGTCCTGGTGGCATATAAGGTTTTTATAAAGGTGTTGTCGTAGAAACTTCAAAACAGGCTCATTCGATTGGAAATTAAAGTGCTAGTGCCCTTTTTAATAGTCGAAAGTGATTGGAGGGCAACTAGACCCCCCCCCACGCCCATCATTTCCCCAAACACATCCAATCAAAATTCTGAGATAGGCATTTTGTTCAGCGTAGTTGATTTCAAAATAGAAAGTATGTTTTTGAGGAGGACAATCCCCACACAACCCTCAGGGCAAGGGTTTTAAGTTATGTCCTGGGGGCATATAAGGTTTTTATAGAACGCGGTGTCGTAGAAACTTCAAAAAAGGCTCATTCGATTGGAAATTCCGAGGGCTAGTGCCCTTTGTAATAGTCGAAAGTGATTTGAGGGCAACTAACCCCCCTTTCACGCCCACCTTTTTCCCCAAAGACATCCAATCAAAATTTTAAGACAGCCATTTTATTAAACGTAGTTTTAAGTTCTGGAAATTAGGTCTTTGAGGGTTACAACTCCTCCAAAGCCCTCAGGGCCATGGTTGTAGTATAAGGATTCTCCAAATCCTTTATATTATTTCTTATGGAAAGGTCGCTCGTATAAACTTTAGAGAGGGCTCATTTGATTGAAAATTGAAAGTTCTTGTTCAGTTTTTAAGAGTCAAAAGAGATTGAAGGGCAACTAGCCCCTCTCCCTCCTCCACGCCCTAAATGTATGAGATAAAAATTTTTAGTTAGTCATTATGTTAAAATAGTTCAAAGTTCTGATAACAAAAAACTCCGGTGTCGACACAGACCACCAGGGCCCAGGGATGGGTTTTGTAAGATATGCTCTGTTGCACAACCTATTATGGGGGGTTTATAACTTATAGAAAAGGGTTTTGTATGGGAAGAACGCATTGGAAATCTATTATAAAGATTCAATTATAAGGTTAAAATACATACTCTGTGATAGATCCAAAATTGCTTTGGCACACAAATTCCTATTAAGGTCAATTCCAAACAGTCGTAATTTCTTTGTGTCAGCAAGTGAAATGGTCTAAACCCCCTTATTGGAGCTATTTTTTCAATCCATTCATTGTTGTCAATCGCTTTACACAAGTTATGCAAGCTGTCTATTGTTCATATATAATGTTTTTATCAAAGAGGTAATCGTATAGACTTTGAAAAACGCCTCATTCGATTTAAATTGAAATTTCTAGATCGGTTTTTTAAATTCAATAATAATAGGACATTAAGTACCCCCCCCCCCCCCATGCCATAAAAACTTGAAACTTTTTGCAATCAAAAACTAAAAAAAATTAATTAAAAAACTTTCTGAGAAATAAGTTTTTCAAAGAATAGTAAAGGTCATTTTAAACTTATGCTCAGCACATACGAATACCTGTTAAAGTTACAACTCAAAACAACCAAAAATTACAATTAAAGAATAAATGAAACCCAAAACGAACAGAAATTAAATAAACAATCATAGCAAAAAACATACAACGAGTAATAATATAAATGAATAAATAGATCTTAAAGCGAGTAACGCTTAGATTGAATATGAAAATCAATCTTAAAACGAACGAAAACAAATATTTTGCTATTAAAGTATAAATGAAACTTAAAACGAACAGAAATTAAATAAACAATCAATGCGAAGTAACATACAATATATATTAATGTAAATGAATAAATAAATCTTAAAACGAGTGAAAATTAAATTGAATATGCAAATCAAGTTTGAATCGAATTAAAATAACTAAAAACAAGAGTTTGGGTATCGTCTCACTGCAGAAGCCTAAAACCTACTGCGTCATTGGCGCTTTACTGAAAACGAATTATAATACAAATGTTTTCTTTTGTACTTAATATTGAAAATAAATGTTAAAATTACAGTAAAATTTTGAACTGATGAGCTTTTAGCAATTAATATCATTATGCATCAAATATTCAGTTTAATTTATTAGTTCTTTTAAAGATTCGTCAAGACAAATATAGTTTCACTACAAGCAAAATTTGGATACTGCCCCCTTCTTTAACTGTAAAAACCTAAAGCATTCTGCGTCATTGGTGCTTCACAGAAAACGAATTACTCGTATATTAAAAATTTATTATTTTCCAGTTCTTACAGCATTGAAAATGAAAAAAAAAATTACAGTGAAAAAAATCATGACCTGATGGATCTCTCAACAATTAATATCATTATATGTCTAATATTCAATTTGATTTTGTTTATACTTTCCAAGACTGTTCAAGACTCATATAGTTTTGCCATTTTTTTTAACTCTGCCATTATTTGTAACTAATCGTGTTAGTTTGTTATGAAAACATTCTGTGGCTTCTAAGCATTTCTATTTGAGCGGAAAACTGCACCTCAAACTTTGTGGAACATGCATTTTCTTGCATGAAACACCAAAATATAATAAAATGTCAAGTTTCGGAGTGTTCCACCACTCGCAAGTAAGTGCCATTGGTATTTTTGAATCCGCATGGTCAATTTAGGGGGTGGAGGGTAGGCTAATTCTTGTAGCAGCCCCATTCCGTCGTGGTATGGTTCACATTTTCAACACCTGGCGTCCGGACTATCATATAATCTACCAAGCATACAACTACCCCAAATCAGTATTAATAAATAAATGAAACCCAAAACGAACAAAATTAAAATAAAAATTAGAGTGAAACTCAAAACGAGCATAAATTAATGTGAGTAGGGTTCAAAACCCCCTATGCTTTCTAAAAGCCAGAATATAATTTGTACTTTACTGAAAAAGAATTCAAATTAGCTTACTGAAAAAAAATGTGCATTGTAAATATAATATACATATACTGACAATTATTATTTAAAAATGTGGGTAATTATCGACGTCATAATATCACTCAAGTGAAAATATTTCTTATAATCGTTTCCAACAAAGCGCCAGTGCCGAAGTAAGGTTTTATGCTTCTATAGTAATGTGATACCCAAGTTTGTGTGTGTGTTTAAATTTAGTCACTTCAAACTTGATTTACATATTCAATCTAAGTTTCGCTCGTTTTAAAATTCATTAATTCATTTGCGTTAATATATATTCTATGTTTGTTCACATTGATTGTTTATTCAATTTCTGTTCGTTTTAAGTTTCATTTATACTTTAATAGCAAAATATTTTTTTTTTCGTTTTAAGCTTGATTTTCACATTCAATCTAAGCATTACTCGCTTTAAGATCTATTTATTCATTTATATTATTACTTGTTGTATGTTTTTTGCTATGATTGTTAATTTAATTTCTGTTCGTTTTGGGTTTCATTTACTCTTTAATAGTAATTTCTGGTCGTTTTGAGTTTGAATTTTAACAGGTATTTGTATCTACTGAGCTTAAGTTTAAAATAGCATTTACTTTTCTTTGAAAAACTTATTTTTCGGAAAGTTTTTTTTAATTAATAAATAATAAAACATTGGAGCCGTATGGCCTCTACTATAGGCAACGCTATATTGTTGCCTCTGATAAAAGATGTTTTGGATGGAGTAGGATTATCCTATATTTGGAATGAGGGGCTAGGACCCTCAGATTAGGATGAGCCGTTCTTGGCTATGATTAGAGAAAGAATAAAAGACCAGGATGTCCAAATGTGGACCCGGGAAGTTAAAACATCTGAGACATTGAAGTTTTATTCCCAAGTAAAAGAGATATTTGGATTTGAATATTTTTTAAACTAGGATTACAGGGGGAGACATTAAGGACTAGGTTTCAGATCCGAGCGAATTGCCTGCCACTAAAAAATAGAAAAAGAGTATTTGAAAGAAAAAGGATGGCCCCAGATGCAGATGCGGATTGTTGTTGCCCCAGATGTAACCTAGGTATTGATGATGTGGCCCATATTCTCGCCGAGTGTCAGCAACTTTCTCTATTAAGTGGAAAAGTATTTTGAGGGTGGTAACTTGGAGTTCCCGGGGATCCTGAAAAGACGACTGTAAATAGGACAATCAGGCAGTTATGTAAATATGTAAATGAAGCGTTGACATCAATGAGTGTATCTTGATATTAGTGTTATTTTTCTTGTGGAGTGTATTTAAGAATACTGTGCTGTATGGCCTTTTTTTTGAATTATAATAAATTATTATTATTATTTTTTTTTTCAACCATTGAAAAAAAAAAAAAAAACGAACGAAAAAGGAAGAACAGAAATTTCGGGAAAGATTTCCGCTAATCCGTCCTCAGTGTCCGTCCTCTTTAATAAAGGAAAAAAGATATGTATGAAAGAAGAAAACTAACCGTTTGAAGAAAACTGCACCTAACAAGTCAAGTAACTAAAAAAAACAAACAACTGTAAGATCATTCAAAGATTTGATTCGCAAATAATTCTTTCCCTAGCGACTATCAGCCTGTCTGCCGATTTTATTTGTGTGAGAGGGGCTAACTGACCTTGTTTTGAAATTAACGATACAAATTTCCTACATTTGACCAAAGACGACCAAAAATAAAGTCGAACAATAAATTCATACATAAAACAAAATAATCTCACTATTAACCCGCAAATTAAGCTCAAAACAAACAGAAAGCACAATAAATAAGTCAAACTTAAAACGAACAGAAATTACAACCAACAGGAGTAGAGCTAACGCCCTCTATGTTATCTAAAGAAAAAAGACAGCATGCACTTTCATGAAAACAGTTTTTTTCTTTTTTGAGTGGTGTGTTTTTACTTGTCAAAATATTAACAAAACAAGAAAGAAAATCACCATAGTAACCGATATTGCTGAAAAGAACTATTAAAAGTAGATTGACCGTTTAATATATATGACATTCTTGTCTTTAGAACAGACAGGAGGAGTTAGGCCTGCTACTATTTGGGATAATCTCTTTTCATTTGAGTTTGACTTGATCACTTATTGTAATTACTGTTGCTTTTAGTTTAACTTCATAATTTTTTGTAATTTCTGTTTGTTTCAGTTTTCATTTATTAATTCATTGTATTGTGATTTTATGTTCATTTTACGCTTGATTTATTATTTGACTTTATTTCTGCTCGGCTTTTGTTTAACGTAGCTCTTAACTGCTCTCTGAAAAAACTTCTTTTGTGGAGAAAGTTTCTTTTAAATTAATTTCTGTTCGTTTTTAACTGCCAAAGTTTTTTTTATTGATTGATAAAAGACAAAAAAATTAATGTTGTTTTTCAGTTTTATCCCTAAGAATTAAGATTTGGGCTAAATTATATTTTATATAATGTGCGTCAGACCTAATCCTGTTTGTGGTAATTTCTGTTCGTTTTATTTTATGCTTATGTATTATGCTTTCTGTTTGTTTTAGGATTCATTTACGGGTTAATAGTGAGATTATTTTGTTTTATGCTTTAATTTATTGTTCGACTTTATTTTTGCTCGTGTTTGGTTTAATATTTATATTTTGGCCTAAATTCCGAAACAAATTTAATAATTTGTTGTCCTAATTGCCCCCTTACCTGCTATCTCATACAAAATTCCTGGCAAAAAAAAGAAATCAGAAAAACCTGCTATATCCTCTTCCCTTGCCATTTCCTCATTCTTCTGAATAAATGAATCCAGCCCTGTATCTTCAACTAAAAACTTAAATTTTTCGTTTTATCACTATAAACTTTAAACCCTCCCTACGCACAAACTCCTAATCTATCTTCCCTTTAACCATAAATGTGTATTCTATTTTCAAAAATATAAATTTAAATCTAACTCAATTCTAATAGGCATGCGATCTGAACCAGCCAGCCCCATTACCTCAAAACCCAGAAAACAAAAAAGAAGTGCCAGATTAAATACCCCATAATTTATAACACCATAATCTATAACCCCATAATCTATAACACTTGGTAACTTACCCGAAAAACAAGTAAAATCTCTCATTCCTGTATCCTTCCCCCCCGTATCGCATTTCAGGCAATGTTTTTTTTCAATTTTTGATTCTTTAATTATTTAGTTTCTTACTGATATTTATTTGTGTTAAATTAGTCATTATGTGCAAGAACGCTTTTGCAAAAGTGCTTATTTCTTGACAAAAATTAGCTAGAACCAGTAATTCTATAGAATTCGGTCTCAAAACTGTGATAGAATGTACAAATAATTTTTGATTTTGGACGACCAAACTGGCAAAACTAGAGGTTTCAATATCATGAAAATTTTTTATTTACACAGGATGTAAATATTTAAATCTGGTCCAAAAGCAAATAATTTGACTATCTGACAAGAAATACATGATGATTTGAGACATCATCAGCTTTTTACAAATACGAGCCTTATCAACACACAATCGATCAATTTTGTTTATTTATGAATGAAACTTTTCTGGCCAGTTGACTTTATAGATATGAGGTCTAGGATTGTGTTCTAAGGCTACCAATATACAAACTTACCCAAGTTTCGCATGACCTTTAAATAGGCTTAAAGAAGTTTTCAAAAGGCTTTAAGTTCATTACATTTGAGTTTGGAACTAGAATAAATAATGCAAACAAAAAAAAAATTTTCTAATAAAAGTAAATCACGAAGCTGAAACTTAGAACGAATATAACTTACTGCTTCACAGCCTATGCAGCATATATCTATAAAACTAGCTCTAACAAACCGATTCCTGATATTTACCTATATTTGTAGGATTCTAAGAAACTAGTATTTTACGAAAAACATACAACAAGTAATATTATAAATGAATAAATAGATCTTAAAGCGAACAATGCTTAGATTGAATATGAATATCAAGCTTAAAATGAAAAAAAATATCTTCCTATTGAAGTATAAATTAAAACGAACAGAAATTAAATAAACAATCAATGCAAACAAACATACAATAGATATTAATGTAAATTAATAAATAAATCTTAAAACGAGTGAAACTTAAATTGAATACGCAAATCAAGCTTGAAACGAGCAAAAATCACCACAAACAAGAGTTTGGGTATGACCTCCTTCTCTCACTGTGAAAGTCTAAAACCTTCTGCGTCATCGGCGCTTTACTGAAAACCAATTTTATGACAAATATTTTCTTTTGTACTTAATATTGAAAATAAATATTAAAATTATAGTGAAATTTTGAACTGATGAGCTTTCAGTAATTAATATCATTATTCATCAAATATTCAATTTAATTTTTTAGCTCTTTTTAAAGTTGTTAAAGACGAATATAGTTTCCCTACAAGCAAGTGTTTGGATACTGCCTCCTTTACTAACTGTAAATAAAAACCAAAAGCCTTCTGTGTCATTAGCGCTTAACTAAAAACGGATTATATTACAAATATTTTCTTTTCCAGTTCTTACAGTATTGAAAATAAAAATGCAATTACAGTGAAATAAATCCTTGAACTGATGGATCTTTCAATAGTTAATATCATTATTCATGAAATATTCAATTTGATGTTGTTTATACTTTCCAAGACTGTTCAAGACGCATATAGTTTTCAGTAAAGCCCCAATGACGCAGTAGGTTTTCCACAGGTTTATCTAGGTGGTCCACAAAGAAAAGAAACCATTATTAAGCAATGTCTTTTTTTCGTATTTGAACATAAAAAAAGAAAAAAAATAAGGAAGCTTATCATAGATTAAAAATTTTAAATTTACGTTTAATTTTATAAAGCTTTATTGCGACTGAAAAAGGCTGAAAAAAATTGACATGAGATTTTGTGGGCACATTCAACGATTTCTGCTGCTATATACTTTTGAATTAGCATACATCTATGTAAGGATGCATTTAACGATTTCTACTGATGTACAATCTTGAATCATTATAAATCTATGACTGGATGCATTTCCTTTTGCCTTTCTATTTTGGCGATAAAGTTTCATTCTGTTTCAATTTTCAATCCCATCTCCAGTATTAGTTTTGTTCCTATGAGACCTATACCTTCCTGATTTTCTGCGGCCCGGCATAAGCTCCTTGAGAAAAATAGTAGCTATGGCCAGGTCGTCAGCAAAATCAGCATTTGAGATGACACGATCTCCAAACTTGAGTCCAAAGTTGAGATGTGAAGTCGTGTTTGTAATAACGTAGTCTACGATGACATTGAAGAGCTCTGGGACCACTGCACATCCTTGACGCACCACTGTCGTGATTCGGAAGAATGGGCTGCGCCAGCCATTGACTTGAACACAGCTCTCTGTGTCATGGTGTTAAGGTTTGGAGAGTCTGCAGCATTTCTCGGGGAGGCCAGTAGATGCTAAAATCTTCCAAAGTGCCTCTCGGTCCACTGAGTCGAACGCAGCACGGAAGTCAACGAAGGCAAAAAAAGCCTTCTGGTGGAACTCCGTGGCTTTTTCTATTATGTGTCTAATCGTGAAAACCTGCTTGATGGTGGAACGGTCCGACAAAAAATCAGCTTGTTCAGATCGCCGAATCCCATGAACCATATTTCGACAACGATCCAGCAGGACTATTGAGAAAGTTATTCCTGGGACGGGGGGGGGGGTCATGGCCACCTGCCCCCTCTTTCAAGGTCCATAGGGATATACATGCAAATAAAAATCATCATGAAAACCACGAAAAATGATGAACTTGTACTTCATTAATTGTCTTTCAGGCCCCCCCCCCCCATAAATATTTGGAGGAGTCTTTTCAAGCAGGCTTATCATTCCTGAAGCATAATTTTGGAAATAGGAACTTAAATCTCCCAAAAGTGGTGCGGTTTTGACGAAAATCATTCATTGAAATTCAAAATGTATGGGACCCCTAAAACCACTAATGACAAAAGATGAAATTTCTTACTTTTTCAGAGAAGGATGGTGAAGCATATGACCATTCATAGTCCGTAGTCCTAGATAATTGAAAGAGGGTATATTCAGATAAAAATTTAAAGATCTAGTCCGCTTTTCAAGTAAAAATGGGATCATGCCAGAAAAAATTGGAACATTCCAGCATATTTGGCGTGTAAAACAGTAATTTTGGCCCCAACAGGAAAAAATGCAATTGAGCAAAAATCTTAAGAGCTATTGAATTTTTTTTTTATATATTTTTCAAAATACCCAGAGAATGACAGAACTTGTTGATGATTAAATCATTGTTGGCGTTGTTACTTGCATTTAAAAAGTTGTTCTTATTTTTATTTAATAGTGAAAGAAGCGGTAACTTGGACACTGAAAGCTCAGTGAGCAATTAATCAATAGTTGAAAGACAGTAAACAGTAAAATTGTATATGTTATTAAAGAACCCTTTGTTCATTAAAACATTAAAATTGAGAGTGTTTTCTTTTTCTCAGGAAAATTTTTCAAATAAAACGTAATGTTTAATTTGTTGTAGCGTATGCGGGCAGTTACAACCTCAAGAAGCGAAACAAGGAGAAAATAAAGAAACTGTTCAATAAATATTAACCTGATTATGACTCTCGAAACAATTCGCTGACGATGTAAAGATAATTCACTAGAAAAAATTCCAACACGCTTTGTTTTTAAAATTCACGTTGCGTTAAATAACGCGCACTGTTAGTTTTAAAGAAACTTCTTAAGATTGCTTGTAGGAGGGAAAAGTTTTCTGCAGGCGAGGCTCCCAATCCTTTGATAAGGGAAAGGATTATGAAAGGATCGGGAAAAGTTACACATCATTACAAATATTGATGCAGCAGTGTCTGAGGAATTATTAGAAAATAAAAATAAACGAAAATTACCATTTAATAGAAGCTTCAGCAGCAGGAACAGATTGCGAGGTCTTAATGACCTTAGTTAAACTCTGTAACAAGTACTCAAATGTATTTCTCATCTCGTAATTCTTTTTATCATCAAATTAATAGTTTACCAATGGGAGCACCTCTGTCCGGATTACTGGCGAATATTTATGGGGATGTGGAGCATATTGAAAATTGGGCGTTGGGTTCGTACTTCTTGAAACATATTTTTTGGGGACATTACATGGATGACGTAATTTCACTTTGGAATGACGGGGAAAATGAACTTAGGGGTGCTTTAGATCACCTTAAATTTACAGATTACTTTAGAAATTGAAAGTGCAAATAAAATCACATTCCTAAATGTGCTAATTATTTTTAGCTTAGATAAACTCAATTTTGACTATTTACAGAAAATCAACACAAAACAATAGATATTTACATTTTAAATCAAACCACCCCCCACAGCTCAGATGAAATACAAATTAAACTGATTTTTAGGCAATCTAAGAAAATTGACATTTCCTGTGCCAAGAAAATCGAGGCTGCATAAAATCTGATTAAACCAGTTTAAACGATTAACAGCTTCGAAATAATAATCTGGAATTTGAGGTTTGGAACGAACCAAAATAGTTTTTATCTTAGAAAGTCTTTTTTTGAGAAAAGAAGTATTAGAAAGTCGAGGCAATTTTGATTGGTCAATGACTTTTCCGTAGCCGATTTTGATTGGAGAAAAAAGTATGCAATATTTAGTCAAGGAATTTGGGTTGCTTTAGTTGTTTTATCAAGAGAACCTGTGTTAAAGCTGGTGTAGATTTTGATGTTAAGAAGTTTATGTTATTTTAGAGACAAAAAAAAAGCACAGAAAAACAACTAAAACTGATAACGGACCTCCGGTGGCAATGTACTTAACTTTAATTTAGATAGGGTTTCGCATTCCAGAACCCAAACCCATTGCTTTCGAAGGGCTGCATTGGTGACATTTTAAAGAGTTGGGCACCCAGTCCTAGGACTAAATCGGTCATAGGCTACGATAGGCCCTGGGGACCATAAGCATAAGATAGTATTGCGGGTACAAGCAAAAGATAACCCATCCGAAAACGGAGACACTAAATTGTCAAAATAGGCGAGTAAAACGCTTTTAGCAGTCAAACTAAAATCAATTCTTCGTTACCGTATTTCTTCGGATTACAATTCTTCGGATTACTTGCCAAAACTGATATTCTATGAAAATTAGAGTAAATGATACAAATGATAGAAAGTTGTGTACATACATTTCGGCAAATATTACTCCCGATCCACCCTCTCCCCCTATAACAAAAAACCTCACCTCGTCATAATGAAAACTTTTTAAGCTACAATGTGGCAAGGGTTGGTGTGACCTAGCAAAGAGTAAGTTTTCAGATGACCCGCCCCCCAAGACCAAATTTCAAAACTTGGAAGAACTTAAAGGAATAAACTTGTTATTTTTGTACACCATAGAAGCGTAGAAGCTATTCTTTTCCGTTTTCCGTTTAACAATGCTTTATCCCCAATTCTAACTACTTCTTATTTATTGTTTACCTAGACGCTATAAATTATCCAGGATTCGTCTAATCAACTGAAGGATGTAAGTGAAAAAGTTTTCAGCGGACCTCTAGTTTTAGGACAAAACTTACTGGAAGTGTAAAATTAAATTTCTACCCTATGCCATGCATAAATTTTTATACCATCATGCCATCTTCAGTTCTTGAAGATGCTTCAAAAGCTCCAAAAACTCGCCTATAGTTTTTAGACTATGCTATAAAGTTAAAACAACAATAATAATAATAATACAAAACAGAACAAAAAAAAAAAAAAAGGGGACGCACCAGTAGCCTACTACCCATGCAAAAATGTGATTTTCCCTCTTATTCCAGGTTGGGGGTTGCAAGTTCCCTATCAAAGTTTTTCAACAATGGTGATTCTAATCGTGTACTTTTTGTTTTGTTGTAACACCTTTTTCAAGGGATTAATTAAAAAAACTTTTTCCACAAAATAAGTTTTTCAAAGAAAAGTAAAGAACTCCATTAAACAAAAATGAGCAAAAATAAAATCAAATAATCTACCAAGCTAAAAACTACCACAAATCAGCATCGATAAATAAATGAAACCCAAAACGAACAAAAATTACAATAGATAACCGAGTTAAACTCAAAACGAGCAGAAATTAACATAAGTTGGGCGCAAAACCCCTATGTCTTCCCAAGGCCAGAACAAAATTTGCACTTTACTGAAAAAAATATAAATGTTTTTACTTTTATAATTTTAATAAATCAAATAATATTAACATTTTGATTACTAAATATCAGTATATGTATATTAAACTGACAATGCACATTAATTTGTATTTTTTCAGTTAAGTGCAAACTCGAATGAACTCCTTTTGAAGTCTTTACGACGACCCCTTCTATATGAAGTGCCCTGCTTTAAAGAAAAAAAAATAATAAACTGTACTTTGTGTCAACATTGATCTTATATGCCCTCAGGGCATAACTTAAAACCTTTGCCCCGAGGGTTGCTGGGGATTATCCTCCTCAAAAAGATATTTTCTATTTGGAAATTAACTACGCTGAACAAAATGGCTATCTCAAAATTTTGATTGGATGTGTTTGGGGGAAAGATGGGCGTGGGGGTGGGGACTAGTTGCCCTCCAATCACTTACAACTATTAAAAAGGGCACTAGTCACTCCAATTTCCAATCGAATGAGCCCTTTTCAAAGTTTCTATAACAACTCCTTCGATACGAAGTACCCGGGTAGGGATAAAAAAAAAAAAAAAACATGGTACCCACATCGTTCTTTACTTAGGCAGCGCTAGCGCACTGCCTATGATTTCAGGCTTTATTTAGAAATTATCGCGAATTGTTTTCAAAATAACATTTAGCAATTGAGACTAGTTAAAATAATAATTACCATTTTTGAATCAGAAACAAACGACAACTTTTTCTCACTAGACAGTTTTCTCAAAACATACTTTAAACTTTTGGTTACTAATGGGCAAATTTAAACTAAATGGGTAGATTCCATTTTGAGCCCCTTTAAGGGCTCGAAACAAAACTCCCCGGAAGCGATTATTGAATTTGGAACGAGCATAAAAAAGGCATTATATGATGTATTTACTTTATTCCTAGCTAAATTATGTGATTGTGTGTATATTTACCGATGCAATTGTCTCATGGAGATTAGAAGTCCAGTGAAAACCTGCAATATGAAGGGTGTTTTTCCAAGCAGTTTCTCTGAAAAAAGTTTGAAAGTTTTTTTTCAAGTTTAAGGTTTTTTTTCAAGTAAATCAGGTGAACGAGTTTGAAATAATGTAAATATAACATTTTTTTTAAAGTTTCTTCTAAGTTGAGATTGAGAGGTGACTTTCGAAAGAACAAATTTCAAAATAAACAAGGCTTTGAGCTGTTTTCGTCTGAGGGGGCTTTGCATTTTTTTTTCTGCTGGGGGGAGTCGTCATAGCAACCGAAAAGGCATAATCTTTCAAGCAAAGCGAATTGCTTACTATGTTCAAAAATAAATTAGGATAATTATTCCTAAATTAAAATAAATTATTAGGATAATAATTATTCCTAAGTATTTCATTATAAAATTTCGGACGTTCCTTAATGACATTTGGGGAAAACCTAAATAACGTTTTAACACAATTAAAATGCTTGTAGAAAAGAGAAAATTTATACCCAAGATAACAGTTATCTCATCATATAATTAAAGAATGGTTCATAAAGTTAGGAATTACAATTAAAAACGCTATTACATTCTTAATTTATGCATTCTTGTGCCATTTAAACCATATTTGCACATATTTCTTTTTATTCGAATTGAAAAAGAAAACTAAATAGTTTTTTTCTTTAGTAGGAGAGTATATTCAAGCGACAATAGACTACAAAACAAAATACTAATCTTTAGAGAAACAAGAGGTATGTTGTCATGTATATACATGTGATATGTCAAAGCTTACGAAATATTCGAATGAGAAAAAGGGTAAAATTAGTGAATTTGTTCTGGACTAGAGTTGTCTAACCCTAAAAGGGTGCCTCATGACTGTCCCTCTCCAACGAAATGACGTATCTATACAGGGAAAAAAGCAAAT
This sequence comes from Artemia sp. Qi Xiang Cuo, assembly GCF_049724085.1. NCBI lineage: Eukaryota > Metazoa > Arthropoda > Branchiopoda > Anostraca > Artemiidae > Artemia > Artemia sp. Qi Xiang Cuo. The sequence continues at coordinate 28,298,359 of NC_142810.1, read as the reverse complement.
TCTCACTTTAAATCAAAAGAGCCCACAGGAATACTTTGGGATCGCTGCCTAAAAACGTACTTTTGCGTGTCTAATTCTATATCTGAATTTCTCTTCCCTAAGCAGAACCATAAGTACGTCTCTGTATTGACATTAATTCAGAATTTTTTTTTTTACCTTAACGAAAATTTTCTTCTGGGAGACTCAGGATCAATTTCAAGAAGTGCATTGGGAGTTCCATTCTTCTCTTTTTCCTCAATAGCCATCATAGACAAAATATCTTCCCCAAATAAGTCTTTTTTATCTGAAGCACCTTAAACAACTGACTTCCTCTTGGAAACTACAATCAGTTTTTGCAAAGTTGTCTTCTATTTGCCAATTGCAAAATGTCAATTTCAATTTCAGTATTAAATTTCCACTTTTCTTGTTTAAGCAAGTTAATATTCTCTCAGGATCCCTGAAAACAGAACTCATTGATTTCAATCAGGTTTTTATTTAATCTGTTAGAACAAAAAGATACGGCAGACTTAAGTTTCATTATGGGGAAGTATCTCAGACAAAATGACGTTGGAAGTTGTAATTCAAACATAATTCCAATTTTTGTGACACGTGCCACAGGAAAATAAACAAAGGAGGTGTATGTATACGCTAGCAAGTCTGCAAGAGAAATCTAACAATAATCATGTCCCTAGAATATTTCCAAAAATAAATTAGTCTTGACGTAGGTGCCATCAGAGGAGTCTCTAAAATAGCAAAGCCTTCAAGAAGGCACTATTAAAAGGGTATTGGAATCATGTATTAAAGTAATGTTTGTGAAAATGCCAACAATCTAACCCGTTTAAATTTTGGATAAGGTTTAACCCATAAATATTTGACAGAAATTTTATAGTTCGATAAAAATATTTCATATTCTTTTTCTAAAATACTACTCACTATGTTTCTTAAAACTAAAGTTTTAGAGTCCCACAATTCAGTAGGTGGCATTAAGAGGTAAAGTTTAACCTAGCTCAGAAAAATGGCATAAACAATTTTACCATTATTATTTTTTGTCTGTATGGTTTTTACAAATAACATTTAGTTCATAAAGCTAATTGTTTACTAGATGAAAAAAAAAAAAAAATCAGATTTATAGCTTATTTAAAAGCCATTACGGCAATGCTTCGAATTTGATGCTAGACGTCACAAGCCAGGAATTCTTTCCTCTAAAGAATTGATTTACTTTCCAAGTCTTTCTCACTCCTACGAGGTGCAATTGCTAGTCTGGCAACTTTCTGCTTAGCACAAATATCGACAGATAGTGACAGAAAAAAAACCCGCCAAATACTACTTAAAAATAAAAACACAAAAACTTTAGAAAAGTATGTTAAGACGTTATAAGCCGCTCTAATAAAGCTGTCACAAGAGAGGTTTAAAAAATGATCTTCAGTTTGACGCAAATAACACTATGAGCTTGCTGACACTCACTTTTTTTTAGGTTGATGGGATCGTTTCCATGGAGAATCAGGGTTTCATAACTGATTCCTTCGCTAGGTTTCCTTCTGCTTGGAATACTAACGTAAACACTAGATTTTTAAATGAAAATGACCTATCATTGGCTAAAAGAAAACGTGGAATCGAGGCATTAAAATGTGTTTAAACAGGGTGACCATCCAAAAGAAAAAAAAATACTCAGCATGTTTTTCAAGGCTTTTGCTGAATGCACATTATATTTTGTTTTAGTTCCTCTATGATAATTGCGGAAATATGAGATGTCCCAAGACATCAGCTCTTTTTACATCTTCCTTTCGATTTGGCACAATTTTGAATTTCGTGTGCAATATCATTTCTATCAAACGAGTAAGTTCAAATTTGGGAATGCATTCTGTGTTGCCAAAAAGACATCATTTCAATTCTTTTTTTGATGGGGGGCGGGGGGGTTAATAAGAGCTGTGGCTGCCCTTGGGCTGAGAATTGGTAATTCCCCGTCAAAGATTAAAAAAAAAGAAAAAAAAAAGAAAAATCAAAAATGTTGTAATAATCGGAAGAATGTGACACTTTCTTTGGTAAAAGTTTTTTTCTAAGCCCTTTGATCCTCAGTGGAATTGTCTTAAGCCCCTCTCCCCCCTAAGGAATTGCTGAAGGAACATGTGCAGAATTCTGAAAATTATCCTAAGAGATCAGGAATCGGAGAAATAAAATTTTGTTTTCAAAAACATGTTATTTAATAACATTGAACCATTTTGAGAAGGGGGGGGCAACTTGACAAGGGCACTAATAATTGACCAAATTGACCAGTTTAAAAAAATAAAAGGAAAGGAAAAAAAACGAAATGTGAGCTCCAGAAAAATATTGGAGAGAGGCCTGGAGCCCAGCCCCCTGATTCCACCTCTGTATGAGCTTCAGGGAACAATAAGCCCCCATCAGCTTCCCCGAATGACATACCTGGTTTGTTAAATCTTTGGGTAGGGATTCAAACTACCCGACTACAGATAACAGCCTCTTCTGCATCTGAAGTCTCAATCGTATTTGGCGTTGTATACATTTCAGAACAGGCCCTAGCTATGGGAAATGTTTTACAAAAGAAAAATAACCCCCATTGTCATATATAGAAGAAAATTATTAAACAATATATAGATAAAAAGAGCATAGACTTCAGACAACCAAAATATTTATAAATCTTTATATTATCAACCAAAAGGTTGATAAACCAAAGGATTTATCAACCAGCAAGGAACCACTCGGCTCAATAGTAACCGAAACTGTAAAAACCGGAATTTTGATATCAATTGATTCATCAAAAGAATCAGCTTATTATACTGATTCTAAATTTATTTAAATTTCATTTATATAAGATTCAACAAGCGTAGTGTTACCCATAAAAGGCTACGAGCCTGAGAAAATTTGCCTGATTTCGAAAAAGGGGAAAACTCCCCTAAAAGTCAAGGAATCCTAATAAAAACCACGCCATCAGATTTAGTGTATCAGGAAGTTCCACAGCTAAAGTTTCAAGCTCCTATATACAAAAATGTGGAATTTTGCGTTTTCTCCCAGAAGAAAGATCACGGATGTGTGTTTATTTATTTTTCCAGGGGTGATCGTATCGAAATAATGGTTCTAGAAGATCGAAAGAAGATGCATTCGAAAGGAAACTAAAGGTTATAGTGCTCTTTTTAAGTGACCAAAAAGTTTGGAGGGTAACTATCCCCCTCCTACACCATTTTATGTCCGATCAAAATTTTGAGATAGTCATTTCTTTCAGTATTGTTCAAAAATCCAATAGTTATGCCTTTACTTACTTATTAGTACTCGTGGCGAGGCACTGTCTATTGAGCCCAACTCGGCACCGAGGATATTGTGGACCATTTTCTGCCACAGACTTCGGTCTTCTGTTTGGGGGCGGATGATTTCCAACCATGATTTTTCCCAATTGCGTCCGTACTTCCTGAAACCTCCTAAAGGCTCGAGGTCTTTCTTCATTTTGGCATGCCAAAATTTAGTTTGGCCACCTTGCCGTTTTTTCCAGTGGACGAGGGTCTTAAATTCAAGAGACTGACAGATCAGGTTCTCACTTGTACCAAATAGCGTGCCCAAATCATCTGAGCCTTCTCCTCTTGACTATAGTGGATAATGGATGCTTCTGATTGCAAATTTGCATTAGTTGCTCGCTGCTTATCCTTTGGCTAAGTTTCAGGTTGCAAATGGCTCTTAGGCACTTCCGGTCCAAGATACCAAATGAGCGTTCTTCTTCTGCCTTTAGCGGCCTGGTTTTGCATCTATACAGCAGGATAGAGCGAATACACGCCATGTATACTCGAAGTTTGGTCTTCAGGCTGACTTCTCTTATGGACCATAATAGCTTACGCAATTGGCCAAAAGCGCTCCATGCTTTGCTTATTCTAGCCTTGATCTCGCACGAGGCCCCACCTTTGATATCAATCAGTGACCCGAGGTATCTGAATTCTTCTACCTGTTCAAGCTGTTGTCCGTTTATGGAGACTGACGAATTTCTATCTGTGGAAAGGTGCTTGGTTTTGGGGACACTGATGGCCAGGCATGTCAGGCTAGCACTATTTGCCACTCTCTGCAACATGTCCATGGCTTGGGCGCTTTATTCAACGAGGAGTGTGCCATCGCTTTCGTATTCCAGGTCCCCTAACTTCTCATCTCTGGTCAGCTCGATTCCGTCTTCCGAACTTATGGAATTTTTGAAGACCCAATCATTAAGTAGTTGAAGAAGATTATGGAAGCTGGGTAGTCTTGTCGCACGCCGTAGGCAATTTCGAAGAGCTCAGTGAGCTCCCCGTACACTCGGATGTTGCTACGCGTGTTCTCATAATATACTTTCATCAGGTTCACCAGATTCAATGGGACTCCGTCTTCCATCGTGATTTCCCATAGTAGTGGGCAAAGCACCGAGTCGAATGCCGCTATAAATCCAAAAAGACAGCAGTGGTTTTTCGGTTGTGGATAGAGTGCTGGTGGAGGAGGATCTGAAGAGAGAAAATGTGGTCCACGCATCCCATTCCTGGGTGGAAGCCAGCATGATTTTTCCTAGTTCTTCACTCTCTTTTGGCTCTAAATCTATTTACGACGACGATGGCGAAAATCTTTTCGACCATGTCCATGAACGAGATGCCTCGTTATTTTTTGCAATCACTCCTATCAACTTTCTTGAACACTGGAATGATAGTTGCAACCCTCCAATCTTGAGGGACGTACTCGCTTTCCCAGATCTTCTTGAGGAGGTCCATGATTTTGCTGACCAAGTATGAGCTTGCTTTACAGAGCTCTGGTGGTAGCCCATCTTCTCCTGGCGCTTTATGGCTCTTGAGCGATTTTACCGCTTTCATTACTTCTTCAAACGTAGGTGGGGAAATGTCGGCAGGGTACTTATTTTGCGTTTGGGAGGGTTCAAGTTCATTCTCCGGTGATAGGAGTCTGGGGGAGCTGGTTAGGTCTATTTAGGAGATCTAGGAAGTGTTCTGCCCATCGATTCCTTCTTTCTCGTCTGTCGGTTATTACTGTACCGTCCGTCCTCTTTACGTTTTCAGCTGTTAGATTTTCCGTTCTCTTGAAGTTCTCTTGATTTTTCATGGAGCCAGATCTACCGGCATCATATGAAAAACGATCGGAAATTAAATTAAAAAAACAGGTTTTTTCAGATGAAAGTAAGGAGCAATATTAAAACTCAAAACGGACAAAAATTATTCCGTTTATGAAGGGGTTGCCCCCTCCTCAATACTCTACTCTTTACGTAGAAATTTGATTGTTTGTCCCAATTTTCAAAAAAACGGCTTCTGAAACACAAGGGCCGTCTTATTAGAATAGGAAGCTTTTTCAAATTACTAAAAACTTTAGCGTAAATAGTGAGATATCGAGGAGGGAGTAACCCCTACATATGCGGAATAATTTCAGTTTATTTGGAGTTTTAGTGTTGCTCCTTACTTTCAGTTGAAAATATTTCTTGTTTTTATTTAATCATACTGAAGAGCATTTTGAGCCAGATTGGGTTCCTGAATGGTACTTTGGTGAGTAAGCGACAGGGTGTGAATCACTGTATATAAATTATATGTATCTATCTATAGTGGTGTGAACGTACAAAGTTCCTTGTAGATAATAGTGACACTATCAGCGAAATAGTCAGTTTTATTTTCTGAAGAATGGTTATTGAACATGGGTTGTTAGATTACAACTAATCATTCCGTTTCAATTATAATATTCTTGTTTCTGAGCATTAGAAACCGAATAAAAACTTGATGATACCACCCTGTCTCAATCATTTTCATTACAATTTCGTTTTTGCAAGCTCCTGTCAAAACATTATAAGCGGTATTAGCTGTTGAGATTTTGTTTTTGGTGAGTCATCTTACATAATAAATTCAGATCCTTCTGGCATCAAGCTACATCACGAGGAAAAATACTTTCAAAATTAAACAACACTGAAGTTCTGATGCAACGAAGTGGTGCCCTGGGGGAATTAGAGGGTTGAACACATCCCAGATTGACTTTTTGGGACTACGTTTATAGCAATAGCAGTATGATGCCAACCTGGATACGTATGTTTCAACTTAACAGTGTTTTGTCCCGGAGAAAAAACACTTAAACGACAAGATGGGATTCCCAAAACTTAACTAAATTACGCTACAAAACACACGACGAGTGAGTTCTTCAAGTCCCATCTTGCAAATGATTAGAATCAATTTTACAGTTTAAAAAACGTCATAACAATAAATCCTGGAAGTACCAACGGGCTGAACTACAAATATTAAGGATCATTCCTTATAACTTTAGAAGTGACTTTTCATTTCTCACTCAAATGTTACTATGCATTAAGTGAGGTCTCATATTTTCCTTTTCAGTTGAAGGTTAATTTTGTTGCAATAAAGCATTTGTAATTTGACAAATACTATTTTTAACAGCAGTGGAAGCAAACCTGGACCATCATTAAGGAGGATTCATGCGACCGACAAAGAGCAAATAAAGGTGGTAGAAAAACTTCAGTCTCTCCATAAAAGATTTTTTTTTTTTTCAACACGTTTGAAAAAAAGTTCAGATACAGATCCTGCGTCAAAACTCAGTGCTCTTTTACTAGAGAATTAAATAAAAAACAAGTTTTTGTAAACTGAAAGTAAGGAGTAACATTAAAACTTAAAACGGAAATTGTTACGGAACAGAAATTGTTCCGTATATGAAAGGGGCTGTCCCCTCCTCAACGCCTCGCTCTTTACGCTAATTTTTTTTTATTGTTTTAAAAAACAAAGTTATGAGACAGAGTCAAACTTTAGCACAAAGAGCGAGGCGTTGAGGAGGGGACAGCCCCTTTCATATACGGAATAATTTCTGTTCGTTTTGAGTTTTAATGTTGCTCCTTACTTTCATCTGAAAAAATTCGTTTTTTGATTTAATTTCTGAACGTTTTTGAATTGATGCAGCTTTGATTATGGCTCACCGTACATGAATAATTAAAACGAAATTTGCATATTAATTTTACTTTTTTTTTAGCTAAGTGGCTTTCTCGAAAGTTTGATCTCACGTAACTTACGAATTAACTTCCGTAACGAACTTCTATATTCGTAAATTTTTATTGCGTATACTAGGGGATTCGCCCTCTAGTCAACACCTCGCTCTCTACGCTAAAGTTAAAATTTTGTTCCAATTCTTTAAGAATGACCCCTAATCACAAAGACCGTTAATTAGAATAAATAACTCTGATGAAAGTACAAAAAACTTTAGCGTAATTGAGCGAGGTAATGACTAGGGGAACCAAATCATATACGTAATAATTTCTGTTGGTTTTAAGTTTTAATGTTGCTTCTTACTTTCAGTGGAAATTTTTTTTATTTATTTAATTTCTGATCTTTTTTTTCAAATAATGCTGGGAAATCCGGCGCCCCCTTCATAGTAATGTCCCTTCCCCCATGAAAACTTCCTCCATAAAAAGATCCTCCCACGTAACACCCTACTCATCCCCTCCCCCACTACCAGAAAAAATCCCTCCTGAAAAGTTATGTATACTTCCCAATAACCAATACTGTATGTAAACATTAGTAGAGATGGGGGTCCGACTCCCATGTGGCACCCCTGCTGCCACCTACAACTTTTTTTAACACCATATATTGGCATAGAACCACGTGGTTTATGGTTTTTTGTCAATGAGAATTTGAAAAACAGGAATTTTGTCACAGTTATTTATGTTTTCTTGGATGGTTATGTGTGTCGGTCGATTTATTTGATGTTTTTCATGGATGTTTAATGGTTTTTGTCAGTGAGAATTTGAAAAACAGGAACTTTGTCACATTTATGGATGTCAACAGAAATTCATGTCTGTTTTATGTTTTTCTCAGTGAGAATGAAAAAAAAGGAATTTGCCAAATGTTATGACATTCCCGGAAACAGTTAGATCACGTGTTTCCTTCTCAGCCAATCAGCGAGTCGGATACATCCTCCTTCTCAGCCAATCAGAGACGTGCTTACATATGATTTCCCCGTTACATAACAATTCACCCTTGATATTTCGTATAGATTTGAACAGTGTTGTGAGGTCCTCTACCCCAACCCCAAAGGGTTCCGATCCCCCCCCCCAACCCCGAAGGAAGCCCCCGGTACTCAAAGGTCCCCCAAGCTCCCATAGGGCCCCAATCCTCCAAACGCCCTCCTCAGATCCTCAAAGGCCCTCCTCTGGTCCTCAAAGGGCCCCCCGGACCCCCACAGGGCACCCCAGCCCCCCAAGGCCCTCCCCCCCGGCCTCCAAGGGCCCCCGGGCCCCCAAGGCCCCCCCGGCTCCCAAAGGGCTCCCCAGACCCACAAAGGCCCACCCCGGGGCCCCAAAAGATACACCGAGCGCCCAAAAGACCAACGGGGTCCCAAAGACCTTCACCCGGTCTCCAAATGTCCCCCAGGCTCTCAACCGGCCCCCAGGACCCCCAAAGGCCCCCCACCGGTCCCCAAAGGTCCCCCAGGCTCCCAAAGGGCACCCCACCCTCCCCTCCCTCTCCTCCCCCTCCTCACAACCCCCTCCCCCCAATCCCCTCCCCTCCCCCCAATCCCCCTCCCCCTCCCCCCAATCCCCCTCCCCCTCCCCTCCCCTCCCCTCCCCCTCCCCCTCCCCTCCCCTCCCCATTTTTTTTAATATTTTTTGTGCATTGAGACACAGAAGGGCACCCTCCCCCAAGGGTCCCCCAAACACCCTCCCCGGGCCCCCCAAAGAGGCCCCGCTCCATTTTTTTAATACTTTTTTATGGGTTTATTATATCTTTTCTGAACAAGTTCCATTAATAATGTAATTCCTAAACCCATTTTCCAACCTCAAAGAGTCCCCTCCCCAATTCGTAAATACTTTCTTTAATTTTTTAACATGGTATATTTTTTTTACTTTTTACGTCTCTTAAAATGACATGAAATATGCTTACGGCTCTACCAGTCATACTCTGTGCTTGTTCATGGACACGACGCGGCTTTTCCACTGGTACTCTATGGCAGGTTATCGACACTACCGAGTTTATTGCATGCATTAAATCAGTATTTTTTGCGCAGTGGAAGGATCAACACACAATTCATATCTGTAAAAAGTGAAGATGAATTATTCGACGAAAGTATGTGCACATGAAAAAATCATTGTCGTGTTGAACGCTGACAAGGAGAAATACCTGAACTATGAAACGAGTGCAAGTGGAGATCTTATTGGCACTGTATACATACGTTGTCATGCCAATGAGGAGTTAAATTCCTTTGGTGTACCCAAGAATTTCCATCATGTAAGTGGTGGATATGCGAGAGTAATATTACCAGAGAAATTAGTAGTCAAAGAGAATGCCAACTTAAAAATAATAGTTGATGAAGAGGGACAACTTCTAGCTAATGGTTCTGGTAGCATGTTAGCCGTTGATAGATCTTATCGCAATTCTTCCGGTGTTAGCATTCGAATGAAAGCAAAAGGAAAAAGAAGACAAGCATACAGCTGCATCAACATCATAAATCATATCATGTCAATGTGCCAAAACTGCTATCTATGTAAAAATAATGTGACAATAGACAGTGAAATTGCAGGCAGAATAAAAAGGACATTAGCAGACAATATCATCAATGAATATAAAGATGAATTGACGGAAAGTGAAGCGCAAGTGTACTAATAATGTATAATAATGTATTTAACATATTTTTATATCAATATTCTACATGTCCTTATTTCATTAAAAATATCTTATGCATTATTTTGTTAAGTGTTCATTATTTTTAGGGTATGCTAGAACGTCAAACGTTCAGAATATCTATTAAAAAGGTCACAGATGTAAGAAAAATAATTTTAGAGATAATGATACTACTAGCAGGCTCAATTTTTCATTGAAGATAGAAAAGTTCAAGTTCTCTTCTGAATTTTACCAAAGAACACAATTCAATTCTAATTTCACCAGAGAAAATAAAAAGCTTACTCTTCACTTTTAAGTTCACCAAGACATAGAAAATTTAAAGTTCACTTCTAAATTTTTCCGTAGAAGATAGGAAAAGTTATACTATGATAGTGATTATTTCCCATGAAGATAAAAAGATTCACTTTAATTAAAAATTTTCTTAAATTCAATTCCGACCTTTCTCAAAGAGTCAAATTTAAAGTTCTATTCCAAATATTTTCCCGGAAAAAGAAAAGTCCCAAGACATAAAAAATTTAAAGTTCACTTCTAAATTTTTCCGTAGAAGATAGGAAAAGTTATACTATGATTGTGATTATTTTCTATGAAGATAAAAAATTTCACTTTAATTCTAAATTTTCTTAAATTCAGTTTCGACCTTTCTCAAAGAGATGAAAAAATTTAAAGTTCTGTTCAATATATTTTCTGGGAAGAAGAAAAGTTCAACTTCGATTCTGAATTTTCTCAGTGAAAATGAAATATGTTATTGATCAATTCTATTTTTCCAAAATAATATAAACATTTTCCACTTCACTTCATATTTTTCTCAGAGATTAAAAATTTAAAATATTATTCCATATTTTACATAGAAGATAGAAGGGTTCAAGTTCTCTTCTGAATTTTACCAACAAACACAATTCAATTCTAATTTCTCCAGAGAAAATAAAAAGCTTCCACTTCAGTTTTAAGCTCACCAAGACATAAAAAATTTTAAGTTCTGTTCTAAATTTTTCTGTAGAAGATAGGAAAAGTTATACTATGATAGTGATTATTTTCCATGAAGATAAAAAGTTTCACTTTAATTCTAAATTTTCTTAAATTCAGTTCCGACTTTTCACATAGAGATGAAAGAAATTTAAAGTTCTGTTCCAAATTTTTCATAGAATATTGGAAAAGTTATACTTTGATCGTGAATATTCAAGTTCTCTTCTGAATTTTACCAAAAGACACAATTCAATTCTAATTTCTCCAGAGAAAATAAAAAGCTGCCACTTCAGTTTTAAGTTCGCCATGACATAAAAAATTTAAAGTTCAGTTCTAAATTTCTACATAGAAGATAGGAAAAGTTATAATATAATTGTGATTATTTTCTATGAAGATTAAAAGTTTCACTTCAATTTTAAATTTTCTCAAAGAAGTGAAGAAAAGTTCAACTTCGATTCTGAATTTTCTCAATGAAAATGAAATAAGTTATTGATCATTTCTATTTTCCCAAAATAATATAAAAATTTTCCACTTCAGTTTAGATTTTTCTCAAACAGATGAAAAATTTAAAATACTGTTCCAAATTTTTCATAGAAGATAGAAAAGTTCTTGTTCTCTTCTGAATTTTACCAACAAACATAATTCATTTCTAATTTCTCCAGAGAAAATAAAAAGTTTCCATATCACTTTTAAGTTTACCAAGACATAAAAATTTAAAGTTCAATTCTAAATTTTTACATAGAAGATAGGAAAAGTTATACTATGATTTTGATTATTTTCAATGAAGATAAAAAGTTTTACTTTAATTCTAAATTTTCTTAAGTTTAATTCCGACCTTTCTCAAAGAGATGAAAAAATTTGAAGTTCTGTTCCAAATATTTTCACGGAAAAAGAAAAGTTCAAAAATTTTCTCAAAGAAGTGAAGAAAAGCTCAACTTAGATTCTGAATTTTCTCAATGAAAATGAAATAAGTTATTGATCATTTCTATTTTCCCAAAATAATATAAAATCTTCCACTTCAGTTCTTTATTTCACAAAGACATAAAGAAGTTTAGAGTTCAATTCTAAATTTTTCGGTGGAAGATAGAAAAAGTAATACTATACTTGTGGTTATTTTCCCGGAAGATAAAAAGTTCTAGTTCAATTTAAAATTTTCTCAACGAAGTGAAGAAAAATTCTAGTTCTCTTCTGAATTTTACCAAAGAACACAATTCAATTCTAATTTCACCAGAGAAAATAAAAATCTACCACTTCAGTTCAATATTTCACAATGACATAAAGAAATTTAAAGTTCAATTCTAAATTTTTCGGTGGAAGATAGAAAAAGTAATACCATACCTGTGAATATTTTCTCGAAGAGATGAAAAATTTAAAATACTGTTCCAAATTTTTCACAGAAGATAAAAAAGTTCAAGTTCTCTTCGGAATTTTACCAAAGAACACAATTCAATTCTATTTTCTCCAGAGAAAATAAAAATTTTCCACTTAAGTTATTTATTTCACAAAGACATAAAGAAATTTAAAGATCAATTCTAAATTTTTCGGTGGAAGATAGAAAAAGTGATACCATACTTGTCAATATTTTCCCGGAAGATAAAAAGTTCTAGTTAAATTTACAATTTTCTCAACAAAGTGAAGAAATGTTCAAGTTCTCTTCTGAATTTTACTAAAGAACACGATTCAATTCTAATTTCACCAGAGAAAATAAAAATCTTCCACTTCAGTTCCTTATTTCACAGACATAAAAAAATTTAAAGTTCAATTCCAAATTTTTCGGTCGGAGATAGATAAATTAATACCATACTTGTGAATATTTTCCTGGAATATAAAAGGTTGTAGTTCAATGTAATATTTTCTCAATGAAGTAAAAAAAAGTTCAAGTTCGCTTCTGAATTTTACAAAATAACACACTTCAATTCTAATTTATCAATAGAAAACAAAAATCTTCCACTTCAGATTTAAGTTTCCAAATGAAATAAAGAAATTTAAAGTTCTATTATAAATTTTTAGATGAAATATGGAAAAAGAATACTATGATTGTGATTGTTTTCAATGAATATTAAAAGTTTTAATTTATTTATAATTTTTCTTAAATTCAATTCTAATTTTTCTAAAAGAGATGAAAAATTTAAAGTTCTGTTCCAAATTTTTAATATAAGATAGAAAAAGATATAAAGTGATTGTTAATATTCAACATTAAGATAAGGAACTCAACTTTAATTCTGAGCTTTCTCGAAGAAGTGCAAAATGTTCAAGTTCTCTTCTGAATTTTCTTAAAGAAGAGAAAAAGTTAGCTCACGTCTTAATTTTACCTCTTAAAATTAAAAAACCTTCCCTTTCAGCTCATAATTTCTAAAAGACATAAAAAATTTTAGATTCTGTTCTAAATTTTTCTGTAGAAGATAAGGAAATCTATACTATGATTGTGATTATTTTACAGGTCAAGATAAAAAGTTTCACTTTAATTCTAATTTTCTTAAATTCAGTTCCGATTTTTTGCAAAGAGATGAAAAATTTAAAGTTCAGTTCCAAATTTTTCATAGAAGATAGAAAAAGTTATACATTGATTTTGAATCTTCGAAATGAAGATAAGGTGCATCACTTTAATTCTGAATTTTCTCGAAGAAGTGCAAAATTTTCAAGTTCTCTTATGAATTTTCTTAAAGAAGTGAAAAAAGTTAGCTCAATTCTGAATTTTATCAATGAAAATGAAAAAACCTTCCACTTCAGTTCATAATATCTCAAATACATAAAAAATTTAAAGTTCAGTTCTAAATTTTTCTGTAGAAGATAGGAAAAGCTATAATATGATTGTGATTATTTTCCAGTGAAGATAAAAAGTTTCACTTTAATTCTAATTTTCTTAAATCTGTTCTAATTTCTTGCAGAGGTGACAAATTTAAATTTCTGTTCCAAATTTTTCATAGAAGATAGAAGAAGTTATACATTGATTTTGGATCTTCGACATTTACATAAGGTGCAACACTTTAATTCTGAGTTTTCTCGAAGAAATGCAAAATGTTCAAGGTCTCTTCTGAATTTTATTAAAGAAGATAAAAAATTTAGCTTAATTCTGAACTTTACCAATGAAAATGAAAAAAGCTTCCACTTCAGTTCATAATTTCTCAAAGAAATAAAAAATTCAAAGTTCTCTTCTAATTTTTCCAAGAAAATAAAAAGGTTACACTTCAGTTCTGGTTTTTCTCAAAGAGATGAAAAATTTAAAGTTCTATTCTAATTTTAAATTAAATTTTAGCTCCTTTGTCTTATGGATTTACCCCTCAAATTTTTAAATTAGAAAATGAGTGACTCGTTCTATTATTAAAGACAATCGTTCAAACTCGTTCATCTAACCTCCAAAACAAAATGTTAGGTTAGGTATAAATAAATATTAATAAATAAATAGAAACATTTCTACCTTTTTAAGTTAGGTTAGGTTAGGTTAACTTATCATGAGCGCTCATGATAAGTTAACCTAACCTTTTCTGGCGAGTATGGTTAGGTTAGGTTAGGCTAGATTAAGTACGCTTCACTTAGGATAGCTTAGGTTAGGTGAGAGACGGGCAAAAGTTAGGTGTATGATTAGGTTAGGTTAGGTTAGATTAAGTTAGGTTAGGTTAAGTTAGGTTAGGCTAGGTTAGCCTACGTACGCGCGCGTACGTAGGCTAACCTAGCCTAACCTAACTTAACCTAACCTAACTTAATCTAACCTAACCTAACCTAATCATACACCTAACTTTTTGCCCGTCTCTCACCTAACCTAAGCTATCCTAAGTTAAGCGTACTTAATCTAGCCTAACCTAACCTAACCATACTCGCCAGAAAAGGTTATGTTAACTTATCATGAGCTCTCATGATAAGCTAACCTAACCTAACCTAACTTAAACCTGTAGAAATGTTTCTATTTATTTATTAATATTTATTTATACCTAACCTAACCTATTGTTTTGGAGGTTAGATGAACGAGTTTGAACGATTGTCTTTAATAATAGAACAAGTCACTCATTTTCTAATTTAAAAATTTGAGGGGTAAATCCATAAGACAAAGGAGCTAAAATTTAATTTAAAATTAGAATATAACTTTAAATATTTCATCTCTTTGAGAAAAAACCAGAACTGAAGTGTAACCTTTTTATTTTCTTGGAAAAATTAGAAGAGAACTTTGAATTTTTTATGTCTTTGAGAAATTATGAACTGAAGTGGAAGCTTATTTCATTTTCATTGGTAAAATTCAGAATTAAGCTAACTTTTTTTTATCTTCTTTAAGAAAATTCAGAAGAGAACTTGAACATTTTGCACTTCTTCGAGAAAACTCAGAATTAAAGTGTTGCACCTTATCTTCATGTCGAAGATCCAGAATCAATGTATAACTTTTTCTATCTTCAATGAAAAATTTGGAACAGAAATTTAAATTTTTCATCTCTTTGCAAAAAATCGGAACTGAATTTAAGAAAATTAGAATTAAAGTGAAACTTTTTATCTTCACTGGAAAATGATCACAATCATAGTATAACTTTTCCTATCTTCTACAGAAAAATTTAGAACTGAACTTTAAATTTTTTATGTCTTTGAGAAATTATGAACTGAAGTGAAAGGTTTTTTCATTTTCATTGGTAAAATTCAGAATTGAGCTAACTTTTTCACTTCTTTAAGAAAATTCAGAAGAGAACTTGAACATTTTGCACTTCTTCGAGAAAACTTAGAATTAAAGTGATGCACCTTATCTTCATGTCGAAGATTCAAAATCAATGTATAACTTTTTCTACCTTCTATGAAAAATTTGGAACTGAACTTTAAATTTTTCATCTCTTTGCAAAAAATCGGAACTGAATTTAAGAAAATTAGAATTAAAGTGAAACTTTTTATCTTCACTGGAAAATAATCACAATCATAGTATAACTTTTCCTATCTTCTACAGAAAAATTTAGAACTGAACTTTAAATTTTTTATGTCTTTGAGACATTATGAACTGAAATGGAAGGTTTTTTCATTTTCATTGGTAAAATTCAGAATTGAGCTAACTTTTTTCTCTTCTTTAAGAAAATTCAGAAGAGAACTTGAACATTTTGCACTTCTTCGAGAAAGCTCTGAATTAAAGTGGAGTTCCTTATCTTTATGTTGAATATTCACAATCAATATATAACTTTTTCTATCTTTTATAAAAAATTTGGAACAGAACTTTAAATTTTTCATTTCTTTGATAAAAATCAGAACTGAATTTAAGAAAAATTATAAATAAAGTGAAACTTTTGATCTTCATGGAAAATAATCACAATCTTAGTGTTACTTTTTCTATCTTTCATCTAAAAATTTAGAATAGAACTTTAAATTTCTTTATTTCATTTTGGAACTTAAAACTTAAGTGGAAGATTTTTGTTTTCTCTGGAGAAATTATAATTGAAGTGTTTTTTTTGGTAAAGTTCAGAAGAGAACTAGAACATTTCTTCACTTCGTTGAGAAAATTTTAAATTTAACGAACTTTTTATCTTCCGGTAAAATATTCACAAGTATAGTATTACTTTTTTTATCTTCCACCAAAAAATTTAGAATTGAACTTTAAATTTCTTTATGTCTTTGTGAAATAAAGAACTGAAGTGGAAGATTTTTATTTTCTCTGGTGAAATTAGAATTGAATCGTGTTCTTTAGTAAAATTCAGAAGAGAACTTGAACTTTTCTTGACTTCGTTGAGAAAATTGTAAATTGAACTAGAACTTTTTATCTTCCGGGAAAATATTCACAAGTATGGTATCACTTTTTCTATCTTCCACCGAAAAATTTAGAATTGAACTCTAAATTTCTTTATGTCTTTGTTAAATAAAGAACTTAAGTGGAAGATTTTTATTTTCTCTGGAGAAAATAGAATTGAATTGTGTTCTTTGGTAAAATTCCGAAGAGAACTTGAACTTTTTTATCTTGCATGAAAAATTTGGAACAGTATTTTAAATTTTTCATCTCTTCGAGTAAATATTCACAGGTATGGTATTACTTTTTCTATCTTCCACCGAAAAATTTAGAATTGAACTTTAAATTTCTTTATTTCATTGTGAAATATAGAACTGAAGTGGTAGATTTTTATTTTCTCTGGTGAAATTAGAATTGAATTATGTTCTTTGGTAAAATTCAGAAGAGAACTAGAATTTTTCTTCATTTCGTTGAGAAAATTTTAAATTGAACTAGAACTTTTTATCTTCCGGGAAAATAATCACAAGTATGGTATTACTTTTTCTATCTTCCACCGAAAAATTTAGAATTGAACTCTAAACTTCTTTATGTCCTTGTGAAATAAAGAACTGAAGTGGAAGATTTTATATTATTTTGGGAAAATAGAAATGATCAATAACTTATTTCATTTTCATTGAGAAAATTCAGAATCGAAGTTGAACTTTTCTTCACTTCTTTGAGAAAATTTTTGAACTTTTCTTTTCCGTGAAAATATTTGGAACAGAACTTCAAATTTTTTCATCTCTTTGAGAAAGGTCGGAATTAAACTTAAGAAAATTCAGAATTAAAGTGAAACTTTTTATCGTCATTGAAAATAATCACAATCAAACTTTTCCTATCTTCTATGTAAAAATTTAGAATTGAACTTTAAATTTTTATGTCTTGGTAAACTTAAAAGTGATATGGAAACTTTTTATTTTCTCTGGAGAAATTAGAAATGAATTTTGTTCTTTGGTAAAATTCAGAAGAGAACAAGAACTTTTCTATCTTCTATGAAAAATTTGGAACAGTATTTTAAATTTTTTCATCTGTTTGAGAAAAATCTGAACTGAAGTGGAATATTTTTCTATTATTTCGGGAAAATAGAAATGATCAATAACTTATTTCATTTTCATTGAGAAAATTCAGAATCGAAGTTGAACTTTTCTTCACTTCTTTGAGAAAATTTTAAATTGAAGTGAAACTTTTAATCTTCATAGAAAATAATCACAATCATATTATAACTTTTACTATCTTCTGTGTAGAAATTTAGAACTGAACTTTAAATTTTTATGTCATGGCGAATTTAAAACTGAAGTGGCAGCTTTTTATATTCTCTGGAGAAATTAGAATTGAATAGTGTTCTTTGGTAAAATTCATAAGAGAACTTGAATATTCACGATCGAAGTATAATTTTTAAAATATTCTAATAAAAATTTGGAAAATAAAATTAAATTTCTTTCATCTCTATGTGAAAACTCGGAACTTAATTTAAGAAAATTTTGAATAAAATTGAAACTTTTTATCTTCGTGAAAAATAATCACTATCATAGAATAACTTTTCCTATATTCTACCGAAAAATTTATAACAGAAATGAAAACTTCTTTTGTATTGGTGAACTTAAAACTGAAGTGGAAGCATTTTATTTTCTCTGGAGAAATTAGAAATGAATTGTGTTCGTTGGTAAAATTCAGAAGAAAACTTGAACTTTTTTATATTCTATGTAAAATTTGGAATCGTATTTAAAATTTTTCATCTCTTTCAGAAAAATCTGAACTGAAGTGAAAAATTTTTATATTATCTTGGGAAACTAGAATTGATCAAGAACTTATTTCGTTTTCACTGAGAAAATTAAGAATCGAAGTTGAACTTTTCTTCTTCCGAGAAAATATATTGAACAGAACTTTAAATTTTTTCATCTCTTTGAGAAAGGTTGGAACTGAATTTAAGAAAATTTAGAATTAAAGTGAAACTTTTTATCTTCATAGAAAATAATCAGAATCAAATTATAACTATTCATATCTTCAATGGAAAAATTTATAACTGAACTTTAAATTTTTTATGTCTTGGTAAACTTAAAACTGTAATGGAAGCTTTTTATTTTCTCTGGAGAAATTAGAATTGAATTGTGTTCTTTGGTAAAATTCAGATTAGAACTTGATCTTTTCTATCTTCTAAGAAAAATTTGGAACAATATTTTAAATTTTTTAATCTCTTTGAGAAAAATCTGAATTGAAGTGTAAAATTTTATATTATTTTGGGAAAATAGAATTGATCAATAACTTATTTCATTTTCATTGAGAAAATTCAGAATCGATGTTGAACTTTTCTTCTTCCGGGTGAAATATTTGGAACAGAACTTTAAATTTTTTCATCTATTTGAGAATTGTCGTAATTGAATTTAAGAAAATTTAGAATGAAAGTGAAATTTTTAATCTTCATAGAAAATAATCACAATCACAGTATAATTTTTCCTATCTACTACGGAAAAATTTAGAAGTGAACTTTAAATTTTTTATTTCTTGGGACTTTTCTTGTTCCGGGAAAATATTTGGAATAGAACTTTAAATTTGACTCTTTGAGAAAGGTCGGAATTGAATTTAAGAAAATTTAGAATTAAAGTGAAACTTTAATTAACTTTAACACGTTTAACTTCGAAAAAGTTAGGTGTATGATTAGGTTAGGTTAGGTTAGATTAAGTTAGGTTAGGTTAAGTTAGGTTAGGCTAGGTTAGCCTACGTACGCGCGCGTACGTAAGCTAACCTAGCCTAACCTAACTTAACCTAACCTAACTTAATCTAACCTAACCTAACCTAATCATACACCTAACTTTTTGCCCGTCTCTCACCTAACCTAAGCTATCCTAAGTGAAGCGTACTTAATCTAGCCTAACCTAACCTAACCATACTCACCAGAAAAGGTTATTTTAAATTATAATGATCGCTCAAGATAAGTTAACCTAACCTAACCTAACTTAAACATGTAGAAATTTTTCTATTTATTTATTAATATTTATTTATACCTACCCTATTGTTTTGGAGGTTAGATGAACGAGTTTGAACGATTGTCTTTAATAATAGAACGAGTCAATCATTTTTTAATTTAAAAATTTGAGGGGTAAATCCATACGACAAAGGAGCTAAAATTTAATTTAAAATTAGAATAGAACTTTAAATATTTCATCTCTTTGAGAAAAAACCAGAACTGAAGTGTAACCTTTTTATTTTCTTGGAAAAATTAGAAGAGAACTTTGAATTTTTTATGTCTTTGAGAAATTAAGAACTGAAGTGGAAGCTTTTTTCATTTTCATTGGTAAAATTCTGAATTAAGCTAACTTTTTTATCTTCTTTAATAAAATTCAGAAGAGACCTTGAACATTTTGCACTTCTTTGAGAAAACTCAGAATTCAAGTGTTGCACCTTATCTTCATGTCGAAGATCCAAAATCAATGTATAACTTCTTCTATCTTATATGAAAAATTTGGAACAGAACTTTAAATTTTTCATCTCTTTGAAAAAAATTGGAACTGAATTTAAGAAAATTAGAATTAAAGTGAAACTTTTTATCTTCACTTGAAAATAATCACAATCATAGTATAACTTTTCCTATCTTCTACAGAAAAATTTAGAACTGAACTTTAAATTTTTTATGTCTTTGAGAAATTATGAACTGAAGTGAAAGGTTTTTTCATTTTCATTGATAAAATTCAGAATTGAGCTAACTTTTTTCACTTCTTTAAGAAAATTCAGAAGAGAACTTGAACATTTTGCACTTCTTCGAGAAAACTTAGAATTAAAGTGATGCACCTTATCTTCATGTCGAAGATTCAAAATCAATGTATAACTTTTTCTATCTTCTATAAAAAATTTGGAACAGAACTTTAAATTTTTCATCTCTTTGCAGAAAATCGGAACTGAATTTAAGAAAATTAGAATTAAAGTGAAACTTTTTATCTTCACTGGAAAATAATCACAATCATAGTATAACTTTTCCTATCTTCTACAGAAAAATTTAGAACTGAACTTTAAATTTTTTATGTCTTTGAGAAATTATGAACTGAAATGGAAGGTTTTTTCATTTTCATTGGTAAAATTCAGAATTGAGCTAACTTTTTTCTCTTCTTTAAGAAAATTCAGAAGAGAAATTGAACATTTTGCACTTCTTCGAGATATCTCTTAATTAAAGTGGAGTTCCTTATCTTCATGTTGAATATTCACAATCAATGTATAACTTTTTATATCTCCTATGAAAAATTTTGAAAAGAACTTTAAATTTTTCATTTCTTTGAGAAATATCAGAACTGAATTTAAGAAAAATTATAAATAAAGTGAAACTTTTGATCTTCATGGAAAAGAATCACAATCATAGTGTTACTTTTTCTATCTTTCATCTAAAAATTTAGAATAGAACTTTAAATTTCTTTATTTCAGTGTGGAACTTAAAACTGAAGTCGAAGATTTTTATTTTCTCTGGAGAAATTAGAATTGAAGTGTGTTCTTTGGTAAAGTTCAGAATAGAACTTGAACTTTTCTTCACTTCGTTGAGAAAATTTTAAATTGAACTAGAACTTTTTATCTTCCGTGAAAATATTCGCAAGTATGATATTACTTTTTCTATCTTTCACCGAAAAATTTAGAATTGAACTTTAAATTTCTTTATGTCTTTGTGAAATAAAGAACTGAAGTGGAAGATTTTTATTTTCTCTGGTGAAATTAGAATTGAATCGTGTTCTTTGGTAAAATTCAGAAGAGAACTTGAACTTTCCTTGACTTCGTTGAGGAAATTGTAAATTGAACTAGAACTTTTTATCTTCCGGGAAAATATTCACAAGTATGGTATTACTTTTTCTATCTTCCACCGAAAAATTTAGAATTGAACTTTAAATTTCTTTATGTCTTTGTGAAATAAAGAACTTAAGTGGAAGATTTTTATTTTCTCTGGAGAAAATATAATTGAATTGTGCTCTTTGGTAAAATTCCGAAGAGAACTTGAACTTTTTTATCTTCCATGAAAAATTTGGAACAGTATTTTAAATTTTTCATCTCTTCGAGAAAATATTCACAGGTATGGTATTACTTATTCTATCGTCCACCGAAAAATTTAGAAATGAGCTTTAAATTTAAGTATTTCATTGTTAAATATTGAACTTAATTGGTAGATTTTTATTTTCTCTGGTGAAATTATAAGTTAATTATGTTCGGTGTTAAAATTCAGAAGAGTACTAGAATTTTTCTGAACTCCTTTAAGAAAATTTCATACTGAAATAGTACTTTTTGTCTTCCGGGAAAATAATCACAAGTATGGTATTACTTTTTCTATCTTCCACCTAAAAAATTAGAATTGAACTCTAAACTTCTTTATGTCTTTGTGAAATAATGAACTGAAGTGGAAGATTTCATATAATTTTGAGAAAATAGAAATGATCAATAACTTATTTCATTTTCATTGAGAAAATTCAGAATCGAAGTTGAGCTTTTCTTCACTTCTTTGAGAAAATTTTTGAACTTTTCTTTTTCCGTGAAAATATTTGGAACAGAACTTCAAATTTTTTCATCTCTTTGAGAAAGGTCGGAATTGAACTTAAGAAAATTTAGAATTAAAGTGAAACTTTTTATCTTCATTGAAAATAATCACAATCATAGTATAACTTTTCCTATCTTCTATGGAAAAATTTAGAATTGAACTTTAAATTTTTATGTCTTGGTAAACTTAAAAGTGATATGGAAACTTTTTATTTTCTCTGGAGAAATTAGAAATGAATTATGTTCTTTGGTAAAATTCAGAAGAGAACAAGAACTTTTCTATCTTCTATGAAAAATTTGGAACAGTATTTTAAATTTTTTCATCTGTTTGAGAAAAATCTGAACTGAAGTGGAAAATTTTTATATTATTGTGGGAAAATAGAAATGATCAATAACTTATTTCATTTTCATTGAGAAAATTCAGACTCGAAGTTGAACTTTTCTTCACTTCTTTGAGAAAATTTAAAATTGAAGTGAAACTTTTAATCTTCATAGAAAATAATCACAATCATATTTTAACTTTTCCTATCTTCTATGTAGAAATTTAGAATTGAACTTTAAATTTTTTATGTCATGGCGAACTTAAAACTGAAGTGGCAGCTTTTTATTTTCTCTGGAGAAATTAGAATTTAATTGTGTTCTTTGGTAAAATTCAGAAGAGAACTTGAATATTCACGATCAAAGTATAACTTTTCCAATATTCTAAGAAAAATTTGGAACAGAACTTTAAATTTCTTTCATCTCTGTGTGAAAAGTCAGAACTGAATTTAACAAAATTTAGAATTAAAGTGAAACTTTTTATCTTCATGGAAAATAATCACTATCATACTATAACTTTTCCTATCTTCTACAGAAAAATTTAGAACAGAACTTTAAATTTTTTATGTCTTGGTGAACTTAAAACTGAAGTGGAAGGTTTTTATTTTCTCTGGAGAAATTAGAATTGAATTGTGTTTGTTGGTAAAATTCAGAAGAGAACTTGAACTTTTCTATCTTCTATGAAAAATTTGGAATAGTATTTTAAATTTTTCATCTCTTTGAAAAAATCTGAACTGAAGTGGAAAATTTTTATATTATTTTGGGAAAATAGAATTGATCAAGAACTTATTTCATTTTCACTGAGAAAATTCAGAATCGAAGTTGAACTTTTCTTCTTCCGAGAAAATATATTGAACAGAACTTTAAATTTTTTCATCTCTTTGAGAAAGGACGGAACTGAATTTAAGAAAATTTAGAATTAAAGTGAAACTTTTTATCTTCATAGAAAATAATCACAATCAAAGTATAACTATTCCTACCTTCTATGGAAAAATTTATAACTGAACTTTAAATTTTTTATGTCTTGGTAAACTTAAAACTGTAATGGAAGCTTTTTATTTTCTCTGGAGAAATTAGAATTGAATTGTGTTCTATGGTAAAATTCATATTAGAACTTGAACTTTTCTATCTTCTAAGAAAAATTTGGAACAATATTTTAAATTTTTTCATCTCTTTGAGAAAAATCTGAATTGAAGTGTAAAATTTTATATTATTTTGGGAAAATAGAATTGATCAATAACTTATTTCATTTTCATTGAGAAAATTCAGAATCGATGTTGAACTTTTCTTCTTCCGGGGGAAATATTTGGAACAGAACTTTAAATTTTTTCATCTCTTTGAGAATGGTTGGAATTGAATTTAAGAAAATTTAGAATTAAAGTGAAATTTTTTATCTTCATAGAAAATAATCACAATCACAGTATAACTTTTCCTATCTTCTACGGAAAAATTTAGAAGTGAACTTTAATTATTTTATGTCTTGGGACTTTTCTTGTTCCGGGAAAA
The DNA here is from genome assembly GCF_049724085.1 of Artemia sp. Qi Xiang Cuo. Classification (NCBI taxonomy): domain Eukaryota; kingdom Metazoa; phylum Arthropoda; class Branchiopoda; order Anostraca; family Artemiidae; genus Artemia; species Artemia sp. Qi Xiang Cuo. Next base: position 28,274,743 of record NC_142810.1, on the reverse strand, counting down.
TATTTGGAATAGAACTTTGAATTTGACTCTTTGAGAAAGGTCGGAATTGAATTTAAGAAAATTTTTAATTAAAGTGAATCTTTTTATCTTCATGGAAAATAATCACTATCATAGTATAACTTTTCCTATCTTCTACGGAAAAATTTAGAAGTGAACTTTAAATTTTTTATGTCTTGGTGAACTTAAAAGTGAAGAGTAAGCTTTTTATTTTCTCTGGTGAAATTAGAATTGAATTGTGTTCTTTGGTAAAATTCAGAAGAGAACTTGAACTTTTAGAGAACTTTTATCTTCTATGAAAAATTGAGCCTGCTAGTAGTATCATTATCTCTAAAATTAGTTTTCTTACATCTCTGACCTTTTTAATAGATATTCTGAACGTTTGATGTTCTAGCATACCCTAAAAATAATGAACACTTAACAAAATAATGCATAAGATATTTTTAATGAAATAAGGACATGTAGAATATTGATATAAAAATATGTTAAATACATTATTATACATTATTAGCACACTTGCGCTTCACTTTCCGTCAATTCATCTTTATATTCATTGATAATATTGTCTGCTAATGTCCTTTTTATTCTGCCTGCAATTTCACTGTCTATTGTCACATTATTTTTACATAGATAGCAGTTTTGGCACATTGACATTATATTATTTATGATCTTGATGCAGCTGTATGCTTGTCTTCTTTTTCCTTTTGCTTTCATTCGAATGCTAACACCGGAAGAATTGCGATAAGATCTATCAACGGCTAACTTGCTACCAGAACCATTAGCTAGAAGTTGTCCCTCTTCATCAATTATTATTTTTAAGTTGGCATTCTCTTTGACTACTAATTTCTCTGGTAATGTTACTCTCGCATATCCACCACTTGCATGATGGAAATTCTTGGGTACACCAAAGGAATTTAACTCCTCACTGGCATGACAACGTATGCATACATTGCCAATAAAATCTCCACTTGCACTCGTTTCATAGTTCAGTTATTTCTCCTTGTCAGCGTTCAACACGACAATGATTTTTTCATGTGCACATACTTTCGTCGAATAATTCATCTTCACTTTTTACAGATATGAATTGTGTGTTGATCCTTCCACTACGTAAAAAATACTGATTTAATGCATGCAATAAACTCGGTAGTGTCGATAACCTGCCAAAGAGTACCAGTGGAAAAGCCGCGTCGTGTCCATGAACAAGCACAGAGTATGACTGGTAGAGCCGTAAGCATATTTCATGTAATTTTAATATAAGTAAAAAGTAAAAAAAATATACCATGTTAAAAAATTAAAGAAAGTATTTACGAATTGGGGTGGGGACTATTTGAGGTTGTAAAATGTTTTTAGTAATGACATTATGAATGTAAATTTTAAAGAAATTATAAAAAAAAGCAATAAAAATGTATTAAAAAAATGGAGAGTGGAAGATTGGGAGGGCCGGAGGAGGGTGTTTGGGGAACCCTTGGGGGAGGGCGCCCTTCTGTGTCTCAATGCACAAAAAATATTTAAAAAATGGGGAGGGGGGAGGGGAGGGGAGGGGGAGGGGAGGGGATGGGAGGGGGAGGGGAGGGGAGGGGAGGGGGGAGGGGGAGGGGGGGTTGTGAGAAGGGGGAGGAGAGGGAGGGGAGGGTGGGGTGCCCTTTGGGAGCCTGGGGGACCTTTGGGGACCGGTGGGGGGCCTTTGGGGGTTCTGGGGGCCGGTTGAGAGCCTGGGGGACATTTGGAGACCGGGTGAAGGTATTTGGGACCCCGGTGGTCTTTTGGGAGCTCGGTGTGCCTTTGGGGGCCCCGGGTTGGGCCTTTGAGGGTCTGGGGAGCCCTTTGGGAGCTTGGGGGGCCTGTGGGGACCGGGGGACCTTTGCGGACCGGGGGGCGGGCCGGTGGGGTCCGGGGTGCCCTTTGGGGGTCCGGGGGGCCCTTTGAGGACCAGAGGAGGGCCTTTGAGGGTCTGAGGAGGGCGTTTGGAGGGTTGGGGCTCTATGGGAGCTTGGGGGACCTTTGAGTACCGGGGGCTTCCTTGGGGGTTGGGGTGGGGGATCGGAACCCTTTGGGGTTGGGGTAGAGGACCTCACAACACTGTTCAAATCTATACGAAATCTCAAGGGTGAATTGTTATGTAACGGGGAAATAATATGTAAGCACGTCTCCGATTGGCTGAGAAGGAGGATGTATCCGACTCGCTGATTGGCTGAGAAGGAAACACGTGATCTAACTGTTTCCGGGAATGTCATAACATTTGGCAAATTCCTGTTTTTTCATTCTGACTGAGAAAACCATATAGCAGACACGAATTGCTGTTGACATCCATAAATGTGACAAAGTTCCTGTTTTTCAAATTCTCACTGACAAAAACCATTAAACATCCATGAAAAACATCAAATAAATCGACCAACACACATAACCATCCATGAAAACATACATAAATGTGACAAAATTCCTGTTTTTCAAATTCTCATTGACAAAAAACCATAAACCACGTGGTTCTATGCCAATATATGGTGTTAAAAAAAATTGTAGGTGGCAGCAGGGGTGCCACATGGGAGTCGGACCCCCATCTCTACTAACATTAGGCAAAGTTCATAAGTTGCAGACCTTCTCCCGGGGTCTGTGGGGGACTAAGTCATCCTCAAAGACATAGTTATTGTATTTTTTGACCATGCTAAACAAAATGGCTATCTCAAAATTTTGATTGGATGGCCTTGGGAAAAAAATGAGCGTGGGAGGGGGCCTAGTTAACCTCCATTTTTTCGGTAACTTAAAAAGAGCCCTATAACTTTTAATTTCCGTTCGAATGAGCCCTCCTGAGATTTTCTAGGACCACTGGGTTAATACGATCACCCCTGGGGGAAAAAAAAGAAGAAAAAACAAATAAACACGCATCCGCAAAAAATACAAAATTCCTCATTTTTGCAGATAGGAGCTTGAAACTTCTAAAGTAGAGTTCTCTGATACGCTGAATCTGATGGTGTGAATTTTATTAAAGTTCTATGATTTTTAGGGGGTGTTTCCCCCCTTTTTTTTCGAAAACAAGGCAAATTTCCTCAGGCGCTTAGATTTTGATATGTAAGACTAAACTTTATGAAATTTATATATTTGAAATCAGCATAAAAATTTCATTCCTTTGATACATCTATAGGTTTCAAAGTTTCGGTTTTTACAGTTTCAGTCACTATTGAGCCGGGTCGCTCCTTACTTACAGTTCGTTACCACGAACTGTTTGATAATATCTGAGAAAGGCTTGGCCTTAATTGTTGGTCTCCGAATTCATAATATGCATAGTTGTGCATGCACGCTGTTATGAGGTTCAAACAAGTTACGTATTTAGTATAAAAAAAGGGATAAATATTATATTATTTTTTGCATTAGCTATTGTTTAAAATCACTTAAACGATTTGTCAAGGCATTATCCACCTTTGTTTCTTTTACTTCTAAGTCTACTATCTTACCGCTTCAACACTTATTGTATTCGAATCGTTACTTAAATATTTCTTATTTGAAAAGTATGGTTACTCATCCAGATCTCTCTCATGCCATTAATGCTGGGTCAATTTATACCCATTTTCCATGAACACTTATTTGCGTTCGCTGTTTGAATATACTTTCGATGGTGTCAATTGTATAAGTAGCACTTAACCCCGTGATTCAACCTGTTTTAAAGTGGTGAAAACCAGAATAAATAGTCAGCCAATTAAAGAGGTTTAGAACAGTCCATGTTGACTAAAATGTTAAATACTATCTAAAGCTCAAGGACACATGGCGTGACAAGGGTATTCCTTGATGTAATGACTCGAAACTAAATTGGATTCGTTCAACATCTAATACGAAACACAGCTTTAATCAAGTGGTATTGATATCGATTTTATTCAATCTATATATATTTTTTTCGTAAAAATTGATTTTATTGTAAACATTGTTTTTTGTTAATAACTAAAGCACGTAGATGCAGCCATTTTATTTAAAATGTACCCTTGGGCAGCTCTCTATGATGTCCCAGTACCCGGCTAGCTGCGGAGAAAAAAAGAAAAAAAAAAGATGCTATCGACGCAGAATATCGTGGTTTCAACGACTTTCCTTGTTTTCAAGCCAATAGATTTTCTTGTTCTTAAAGCCAAGGAACTGTAAATCTCCCTTACAAGAGTTTCGGCCAAGGCGGCTTGAATGCTGTACTTTGTGTTTTGATCTGATACCATTTTTGGGGTTTCAGGCTATTTTTCGTTAGTATGGGACGTGTTTGTCGTTTACTATGCAAGCACGATACAAAAGGAAAAATAAACTGATTCATCAACAGAACGTTGAGATGGAAGAACAGCTTGCGCAGCTGTACTGGTCTCAGGCGGCTTGGTACTGCAGTGAATAATTGATAGTAGTAGTAGAAGCATTAACTGAACATCCAGTAATTAGCTTTTATTTTTGTTTTCTGGTCGAGAATAAACTTCTTCGAATAAAATCTTAATTAGTTCAAAATGACAAGTACTGCTGAAGTTGGATAGAGCGTGTGCAGTGCCTTGCCTTTCACAGCTACCCTTTCACTGGCTTCGACCTAGTTTTAACTCTGTTCAGAGAAAGCAACATTTTAAATCTGAAAATTTATTACTTTCTGAGGTTAAGTTAGGCAATAATAAGAAAATTGTAGATTTGCAGCAAATGTACTAAATAACAAGACAAAGCGTTGTTAAGTTTGTCCATATGACAATTTACACATTTCTACTTACTTTTCGAAGAAAATAGTATTTCTTGTATAACTCATTTTCCTTTTAATTTAAACACGTTGTTTCTAAAAAAAAATTAAACGTTTAGCCTGTTCCTCGTGAGCAGCCTAGTCTGCTTGTTGTTTTTATGAATGCATCATCAATATATGTCTGATTCAGCAATGTATATTTGATTCCAATATAGTAAAAACTAATGGATAAGAAGACTCAAGCCAGGGTCAAAGAGAAAAATAGCGACGCCATCCGAAATAGGAGAGCGCGAAGAGGTACTTTTAGAGAACGCAGAGGCTTTAGAGAGCTTATAGTTTTCAAAACTTCTTACATTATTCAACTTGATACTTTCCAGTCTTAAAATTCTGACTTGATATTGACAACTGATATTACCAATGCAATTTAAAAGCACATACTCTGGAGATAATTATAGGATCGTACTGCATATGAACTTCTTCTGAGTATTTTGTTTCTTCTTTTTTTATACGAAGTGACAATTAAATCCCGAAAATGATTTGTTTTAGCTTCCACGGTCAACATATCTATTTAGTTTACTTGTGTCAGAGCTCTTATCGCATGGTGGAATTTTGCCACCATTTACAAAACTTATTAAAGATATTAAAAACAAACAAGTTTTTGTCAAATGAAAGTGAAAGTTAAAACTTAAACACAACAAAATTATTCCGAACATGATGGAGTTGTCCGCTCCAAAAACCTATGCTCTTTACGCCAAGTTTTTACTTTCTGCCCGAAGGGCAACTGGAATGATATACATTTATTTTTCACAGTCCTTAAAAATATTCACTTAAAAAAATAGTCACTTAAATATATTTCACAGTCCCTTAAAAATAGAAAAGCTTTTTGGTGCGCATTTGCTTTAAACAAAAAAATTATTCAATGTAAATGTTTTGAAGACTACTGGTTAGTAAAACACTTGTGATTAGTTTTTAGCTATACTTGTTGCAATCATAACTGCTTTCAGTAAAGCACTCTAGAGCTCTACCATAAGCAGTGGGGGTTGAGGAGGCAGCAGCCACTATTATATGAAATAATTAATGTTTATTTGATGTGTTAATATCGCTATTTACTTTAATTTGAAAAACGTTTTTAGATTCGATTCACATCGTTTTTTAATTCACTCTTTACGTCAAACTTTACCTTTTGAAGAACACTGCTTTAGTATGGTGGAATTTTGCCACCATGTAAAAAATTAATCAAGATATTAAAAAAAAGTATATATATATATATATATAATATATATATATATATATATATATATATATATATATATATATATATATATATATATATATATATATATATATATATATATATATATATATATATATATATATATATATATATATATATATATATAAGTATTTGATTCCTGAAACTAATTATTATCTTACAAAATATAGTATCGTCTCGCCAGTCTTCATCACTTTCTTCAGTACACATACTGCAAGGCTTATCCTATATTTACCCATATACATGTTCTTACAAATGAAGAAGAGTCAGAGGTTAAATAAGAATCATCTGAACATCCATACAATATACATGAAGCAACCCTCATAGACAGCCTTAGAATATGGGAAAACAATTTCTCAAGGCTTAAGGTACCTTCCCATAAAAGAATCCATTGTACAAAATCCTAATAGATGGTGTGCAATTATGTGATGCCCTATAGCCGTTTTTTTAATGAATAAACGGCCTGTAATAATGAATTAGTTTTGTCAACAGTATGTATGTTTATAGATGAATAGAACACGACACGCCACTATGGACTCTGAGACTGGGGGGTTGGAGATGCAGCGCTTTACAGAGCTGTCATACAAGCAATCAGGGAGGAAGGGGTTTTTCATCTTTTAAGTAATCTGAAAGCGTTGTGTTTCAGTGTGTTGACCGATTTGGCTTGGTTTATGGCCATATAAGCAGAAATTCCTCACTGAAGAGACGGTGATGCATGCAATTGCAGAAGTTGATGCCATGTCAAATCTCTCACCAAAATGTTGTAAAACTGCCTTATAAGCTATCATTGCCCTTTAAGCCCTATTTTGAATCCTCTTAAGTGGTATCAATAGGATTTTAAGAGTCCTATTGATACACATCAATAGGATTTTAGTAAAATAAAGGGATCGGTATTCAGCAATAGGCCTTATGCATGACTTATAAACAGAGATTATCGAGCTCGATACTATCATGTTCTTAGAATGAAGAATCACGCCTACCTTTATCACGCAGGAGAATCAAGCCCGGGGAGATTTGCACCCCAAGAGGGATCCAAGGAAAAATCACCTCCTATGATTTGTTAGCTCTCTTCATAGTTTCCACCTCGACGATAAAGTCGGGATGCTGACACGACACCTTTGATCGGATGACATGTATATATTTGGCCATGGGTGCATTGAAACTGACCTTCCACGCATCAGACCGCTTTTCTATCTCCAGGAGATCCAGTTGTAAGACTTTGGAAGCTTTTAAAAATTAATCCTGATTATGAACAGTTGCAGGGACCATGATGTCGTCAAAAAAATTATGTGAAGTAGTGTATGGGGTTAGTGAGATTGCATCTATTTTGTTAATACACACCAGGAAGAGTATGGGTCCATGGAAGCTGCCCTGGGAAGCCACAGCCATTACTAGACGCTATCATCACTTCAAGTAAAACCAAGGAGACGTACATGGAGTCTGATTTCTTAGAAAACTTCTAAGGACCTCAAACAAACGACCGAAAATTCCATGCGATTGGAGTTTTTTCTGCAGGTCCTTATCCTAGGCTTTGTCGAAATCTTTTGTAATATCAAAAGATAGCACCCTAATAACGTACTCATTGGACAGAAGTTCAACCAACTCTAGATGCTGGGTATTCAGGCAGTTATGTGTCGAGTGTTTCCGGCGAAATCCATAGTGCTTATCGCTAATAATTTTTTTTTGACTTAGGTATGTGAAAAGATTTTTCTTCTAAATGTTCTCAACAGACCTTACCAATGCAAGAGAGAGGGCTTATCGGCCTATATTTTCAAAAATGGGGCTTTATGTCTGGATTTGGAACAGGTATTATGTGGGTGGACCACATCCTTGGGAAGGATTCAGAGCGAAAGCAGAGGCGGAAAAATGATGATAGAAAGCCGGTGATTGTGGCCCTCTCGGGACATCAAGACCCGCTGGACTTTTGGGAGAAAAGCAATTGACACGTTCGATGCGGGTGATTGTGAGACAAGGAAAGGCAGGGACTTTCTTCAAGCGGTCATAAAGACTCGAAAACTGAACAAAGACCTTGGCATGAGCTTCAGTCTTTGCCTAATAATATTGAATCGTAATCCCGTTAGACTGAAGGGAGGTAATAGTTGTCCCTTTTGACGATGGTGTCACCTAATTAACTACTTTAAGCCAACTTTTTGCTGAAGCATTTTACCCACTAGCTTTGAGCCCCCTCAAGGTCTGCACACGAATGAATCTGATCTTTTCAATCTGATTTTTTCAATCTTTTCAATCTGATCAAAGCAGTGTCCCTTTGACTCACAATGGAAGTTAAATTACCCTCACAGATTTTCAACGTACACTTTTCGTATTTCAAAACCCTCAAACGACCTACACTCCCTAAGGCTTGGAGCCTGACAAATCATATGGGGTTTTAATAAAACAGCATTTCAAAACAAATACTGAAACTTCTTAAGACATTACATTTATTTATCAATTGCTAGAATCCCAAGTTCCATCCAAATGTCCAGCTAATGTGGAGGTTACAAATTCGTGCCTACACACCAGTAAGTATGTTTCTGCTTTTCTTATCTTACGTCATTTTTTAAATGGGAAATCACCAAACCTCCTACCACTGAGTGTGCACCATAAGGCATGGCATAGCTTGGTCTGGTGGGAAATCCAGGCCTATATTCCCTCTCAAAAACTCTAAGGCACCTTTCATGATCGAATGTCTATGCTTTTTAGCGGATTTTTACAACATTTCCTTAAGACAAGGTTACTTTTAACCCATATTGGTGAGGGATTTCCCCCTGTTGTAGGTATTGCTATAGATAAGAAAAAAAAGGTAATAATAAGATTAGTAATTATGCAATAAATGCAATAAAGATTAATCTTGTGAAAGATATTTACATAAGTTATATAGCCTTTCTCAAAGAAATTTATCACTTTAATAAATTGCAAAACGTGTCGATTTCACAGGCATTAATTTTTAAATGAGTTGCGTCAACTTTATGCGTCGATTGTTCTGGAGATAAGAAAAGTAATCTGGTCATTTTTCTTTTTATATTTGTTAGAGGGCTGAACATTTCTTTGGTCTTTCTAAGTTACTGTACAAGTTTAATTTTTGGTTCTACCCTGTTGACTAGGATTAGAAGAATGCTTGCAGTCCCAATGAAGAACAATTTGTCCCCTGGGAGTACTTCTGGTTTTAGTGAGGGGTAAGGGGTATTGGAGAGAGGCCAACAATTTCTTAGGTACTAGTACACATTTTGCACCAGACTAAAAGTAACGTTTGGTGTCCAACAATAGGGCTGAATTTGACGAGATTGGAGTTGGATACCTACAATTATCTTGCAGAAAAAGTCAAGGTCACTGAAAAACTGATCAACATGAACACTAAACATACATTCTGATCCGTTATATGTTAATCTATTTGACGCACTTTCCACATTAGCACTTAAAAGAATCAGTGTATTCACGTATGTCGTAATGAAAAAATAGATTGCTTGCAGAAGATTAGAATTCTCTTTAGACTGGTTAGACAAAGTTTGGACAAAGGGCACCTAGGCCACAGATAAAACGCCTATGGATATCTGAGGTGAAATTGAACTTTCCAACTCCTCATCTTGTAAATCGCTAACGGAGCCTATTCCATTCGGGTATCCATTAGGGTATCCAATTCCATTCGGGTAAAAGTTGTTTATCCTCATTAAATGGATATCTGCTGACAAAAGTATGGCTGTACTAATAGAAGCAACTGACGGTGACGAAAGAAGTAAAACATCCCTCGCACTAACATAGGCCTAGTAATCAGAATGTTCAGAGCGTTTTCACACCATTAATAAAGAAAACCCAGCTGAGGTTTGCGTCAAAAAAGGTTTAAAAAAGAAGTTTTTTCTGAGAAAAGAAAGTAAAATAAATTATGTACCAATATAGTTTCGACGCTTTTTTTAATGACATAATTCATGGCACCAGGCTGCTAAAACCTTAGGGCTTGATGAGCTTCTAGCCAACCATTTAATAAGGTTTAACTGGCAGGATCAATACAAGATACTAGGGTATATAGGAGTGCCGTTATTTATGTTAAAAGTAAAGATCTAGTAGTGTCAAGGGTCAATTTAAAGCTGAAATATCGGAAGGGTAACTACCTCCCGGGAAGTTATGATATTGATAGACTCCAGGATGAGAATTTAAGAGAAACTTTCCAGGAACAGTTGAATACTAAACTTGAGAGTTTAAAATTTGATAATGTGGAAGATGGTTGGAATAATTTTAGAAACATAATTTGTGAAGTTTCTGAAGGTGTATTAGGGAAGAAAGTTAGAACTGCAGCTAAGAATATTAGTGAAAAGCTTTATGTCTAATACAGAGGAGAAGGGGATTGTACAAGAATTATCTGACTGATAGATCATATGAAAACAAAAGAAATGTAAAGAAAGTCGAGAAAGCAGTAAAATATGAACTAAGGAGGTGTGCAGTGGAGGCCATGGATACAATTACTGAGGATCTGGAAGAGGCAGCTAGACGGCATAATAGTAAAATACTGTACTGGCATGTTAACAAATTGAGAGGGACTAGTCAATCCGGACTTGGCCCAGTTAAAGATAGGAATGGGCCCGCAATTAGCGATAATGAAAAATTAAAGAGAGATGGGCAGAACATTTTGAGAATTTACTAAATTGAGATAGAGTTACAGGAAGAGATATAGCGGAAAGTGAAAACGTTTATCATAACTTGGATGTGAAGGAAGTTTTTCTTTGTGAGGAAGAACGGGTGACAGTACTAAAAGAATTAAAAAAATAATGATGCTCCAGGTGCTGATAGTGTGGTAAATGAGTTTTTTAAATATGGTGGTTCGGAGGTTAGAAATAAGTTCCTGAAGATTATGAATATGATTTTTTATAAAGGGGAAGTACCTAACGATTTTAGGAAAACCTTAATTAAGCCACTTTATAAGAAACGTGATAAAAGTGAGTGTGGTAATTATCGAGGCATTAGTCTGATCTCTGTAGGTAGTAAATTACTTAATTATATGATACTTTTTAGATTCAGAAATGCCGTTGACAAAGTTTTAAGAGAAGAACAGTGCGGTTTTAGAAAAGATAGAGGCTGTGCCGACTGAATTTTCACTCTTAGGCTAATAATTGAGAAGTGCCTGAGTTTTCAAACACCTTTGGTCCTCAGTTTTATAGATTGTCAGAAAGCATTTGATTCAACAGATAGAAGAGCTTTAGTAAAGGTTTTATCCTTGTATGGTATGCCAGACAAATACATTAAAGTGATTAGAGCTATGTACGAGAATAACACTGCTGCGGTTAAGGTAGGAAATGAGGTTAGCTGCTCGTTTTGTATTAAATCAGGAGTTAAGCATGGTTGTAGTCTATCCCCCTTTATGTGGATTATTTTGATGGACTTAGTCTTAAAAAGCACAGGAAAGGCAATGGAAGACCAAGGAATCAAAAGTGGAGGACAAAATCTCCCGGACTTAGTTTATGCTGATGATTTAAGCGTCCGAGATGAAAGTTTGAGCAAAATGAATGAAGTTTTATAGATTTTGCGAGTTCAGAGTGCTAGAATAGGCTTGAAAATAAATGCTAAGAAGACTTAGTCACTAAGGCTAGGAATAAGTAAAGATGAAAAGGTGACGTTGGGCAAAGAAAGCATTGATCAGGTGGATAGCTTCACCTACTTTGGTAGTATTATTAGCAGAGATGGTGGGAGCTGTGAAGATGTTAAAAGTAGAATAGCCAAGGCTCAGGGTGTTTTTTTTTACAGTTAAAAAAAGTTTGGAAGAATAGGAAGATAAGTCTGCAAACCAAGATTAGAATATTAGAAGCTACAGTGATGACAGTGGTCAAAAATCGCTCTGAAGCATGGACGCTCCGAAAAGCGGATGAAGATTTGCTATATGTTTTCCAGAGAAATCACTTAAGGATTGTTCTGGGTACCTGGCTGACTGCCCGTATGTCAAACAATAGGCTATACGAAAATTGTGGTTCAATACCGCTCTCTAGGGCTATAATGAAAGAAAGGTTGAGGTGGCTAGGGCACGTTCTGCGGATGAAGGATGACAGATTGCCGAAGATTATTCTTTTCGGCCAATCGTCTAGAGCTAAACGGAAAGCAGGTCTTCCTCGTCTGGGGTGGGAGGACGTCAAAAGAAAGATTTAATAGAAATGGGAACTTCGTAGCCTGGTGTAAAAAGGGAGGCTTTGAATAGATTGGGGATGAGGAGAAGCGTGCGTAACTGTGTTGGCCTCAGGTGGCTTGGTGCTGCGGTGAGTTGTTAGTAGCAGTAGTAGTAGTAGTAATTTTTGCCAACGAGTTGTGTCTTTTGAACACCCTTTTAAAGGAATCGTGTGATGAATCTTCAGAGATAAAGTGCCTCTGGAGACCATTCCATATGGAAGAGTAGCGTCTACATAGCTATTCTTCAAGCACTCAATGCGTGGTGTTTACATTTGCAGGTAATTCGACCATACCGTATATCTCAGTGATATATTGGCTTAGCAAACGGGAGTAAAATTAAGAATATCTCATTAGAGGGAGGGTGGTGCAACTACTTGTAGAAATTAGCCATGGACATCACATCAAATCTCTCATTGAGATGTTCCAAAATTACTTGTTTGGTGCAGCAACTCCCTTGAGGCCTTATTTTGGATCCTCTGGAGCGATGCCAGTAGCATTTTAGGAGCTTCTGCATAAAGTAGTTATTACTATTTGACAATAAAATTAATACATGACTTATGCAGAGGGATAATCAAGCTGGATTCTAAAATTTTCTGAGGAAAAAGAGACTCACCGAGATTTTTCACATACGAAGATCGAACCCAACTGAGATCTGTGCCCCTAGAACGGTCTGAGGAGAAAGTTCACAACAGTCAAAACTTGTCGTTTTCAAAACTCTTAGAATCAAAACTCTTAGAATTTCATCTTTGGATCTGGAGATTTCTTTGTCTTGGATGCATAGTGGTTGACCCTCCAGGTCTCAGGCCAATTTTCGATCTACAAGGGATGCTATACTGTAGGAGTTGAGAAGCTTGTACAGGATCACCCTGTTTCAGGATAGGTGCATGAACCCAGGTATAATCAGCAAAATGGTACAGAAGGCTAATGTGAGTGTCATTGTTTACATACACCAGGAACATTATGTGTCCAAGGATACTACCCTGCAGAGTCCCTGTCTCTAGATGTCAATCAATGGGAGTAAAGCCATCGAAAACTGCATGGAGGGTACGTTTTCTTAGAAAACTCCTTAAAACCTCAAATAGACAGCCACAAATTCTATGCGCTTGAAGTTTTTTTCAGCTCACCTTATTCCAGAATCTATTGAAAGCTTTTGTAATATCAAGAGACAGCAGTTTAACATCATACCCTTGCGTCAGCAGTTGAACCCACTCCTTATGGTCGGTGATCAGGCAGTTAAGTGTGTAGTTTCCCGAGAAATTCCGACTGCTTTTTACTAATGAGGTTATTTAGCCCCAGGTTTGTGTAAAGTTTTGTTGGAAATACCCTCATAGACTTTACTAATGCAAGAGAGGAGGCTTATTGGTCTCTGGAGCCAGTATGTGCATGGTCTCTTTCAGGCTTGGGAGCTAGGGTTGACGTGGCGGGCATCGACATACTTGTGGAGGATTAAGATGTAAAGCAAAATCAGAGCCGTGACGACTGAGGACCATCTAATTCGGCATTACAGTGCTTGAGGACAAAATTTGGTATGCAATTAAAACCAGATAATTTTGTTACACGAAGAAGCTGTAGACCCTGCTGGACTCTTGGAGTGGAGTAGTTGATACGTCGAGGGCGATATCTGTGCAGCGAGGAAAGTCATGGCCTTCCTTGCCGTAGTCGTCAAAACTTGAAAAGTCGGTGAAGTCCTTAGCAAGAATTTCAGTCTTTGCCTGAAGATCTTGAATCGCAACTCTGTTAGTCTGAAGGTAAGGAATAGATGTGCCTTCAAACGATGACATTGCCTTTTTAGCTACTCTTCCCCAATGGATTTGGGAATTTTGTTGTAAGATTTCTCTTATAATGTAGCTAGAACCAGGGTTTATACTTGCTTGATATCTGTACATTCTTAGATGGTATATGATTCTCGAAAGAATCTGATGTGACAAGTTGATATCCCTCCACATCCACGTCAGAACCTTCCTTGACGAAGTCTTTTCTATATCTTGCAGCACAAGTACTCCGAACACTGTCCCAATACCTTTCGTTATGTCATCGAATAATCCGCTCGCTATTGATCGGTGATTGAATTTGAAGGTGAATTACGAACAGTGGACGGGAATTGATTTAAAAGAGAGACTACATTGATGTAACTAATTAATCTAAGATAATGGTACTGGTTGCTTTAGCTATACTAATACATAAAATGGAGAGCAGATTTTCTACTGCAAAAAAAAAAAAAAAAAAAAAAAAAGCAGCTGAAACGTTGAATTGATCTCTGTGTGCCATGCCATCAATGAATCGGGAGGATTTTTATCCTTTTTTGTCTATAATAAAAGAGGAATGTCTGGAAGTTTGAGAAGCATTGAATTTTTCAGTGTCATAATGAGAACGTAAAAACTGTTCAAAAACTATTTGGTTTCAGCAAAGCATAAATGACACTCTAGTCTTTAGGAGGTTCGAGGGAACGGCCCTTTCATTTGTTATTACTTTATCTTCACCTTAACTCTGAGTTGATTATTCATCTTAATTCATATTCGTTTTAGGTTTAATTTGTCCGTTCATATTAATTTCTGTTCACCATAGGTTAATTTATTGCACGACTTCTTTTCTGTTCGCTTTAGGTTCCAGTTTCGCTGTTACTTTTCTTAGAACCTTTCTTTAGAAACCATTTTTAACAATAATTTTGTACTCGACTTTTAATTCACTGAGTTTTATCATCGGTGAATTGTAAGCATTTATGCCGATTTATTTGGACTTTCTGCTTAAAAACTGAGATGTCGGATTGCATTTTTAATTTTAGGTGAACTTTCATATTCTGAGATCTACTATCAAATATGCAGCTGCAGTTTAACATAATTTTTACTAATACATTATGTGTTGATCCAGACTTTCAATGATGCGCACTGGAATATTCATGCTCTTTGGTATTATATGGGGTTGAATTGGAATTCTTTTGTCTTTTGGAGACGCCAGGGTTACCATTCTAGTGATTTATCACTATTTCTAGTGATTTTTTTGTTACCTAGTGATTTTCTTCAGGCTAGTGATTGATAGTGATTTTTGCTCAGAAAATAGTAATTTTTTCCTAAATCTAGTGATTTTTCATTACATAGCGCGTAGATTCATGATTCAATCGAATAAATCATACAGAAAGCTGATTAATAAAAAAAACGCAAAATAGTGGTTCATTACAGTTCCTAATAGCCTATATTCCAGATTATCATTTATTCAAATATACCGCCTTGGAAACTTCCGATTTCCCACCATATGTCTATATCAGATATAGACCTAGGAGCGTAATCATCAAGATAATAGAGAAACCTAGTAAACCGCAAAAATTGCAAAAATGCTCTATACTTCCTATTTCACAAAATTTGCTCAGGTCGAATTTTTGTCTCATATTTATGGTTTTTTACTCTCTATTATCTATCGGTTCCAAATTAGATTTTCTTATGTTAAAACCTTTGAAAGTGGAGTGGCTAGCGGATACGAATACACCCTCTACATCTACAAATAGAACAGGAATACAGTCAATGAAAAATAAAATGGTAAGTATACATTAAATATAATTTTCTGAATGAAAAACAAAAAAAAGAAGTTATTGGAAAAGAAAATAGGACTTGGTGCTTTTTATGATAAGATTTTTAATATAACTAGATAGGTTAAATTGATTGTACTTTTATGATTGAAGTCGGTTGGGAGTAAGGGGGAGGGGTATTTACTCTGGGAATTGCCGAATTGTTGGCTTCAATTTTTACTGCTAATATCATAGGCAGCGCGTTAGCGCTGCCTAAGTAAAGAACAATGCGGACACAATGTGTTTTTTTTTCTCCATACCCGGGCACTTCGTATCGAAGGAGTTGTCGTAGAAAGTTCAAAAAGGGCTCATTCGATTGCAAATTGAAGTGGCAAGTGCCCTTTTTAATAGTCGAAAGTGATTGAAGGGCAACTAGACCCCCCCCCCCACGCCCACCATTTCCCCAAACACATCCAATCAAAATTTTGAGACAGCCATTTTGTTCAGCGTAGTTGATTTCCAGATAGAAAATATCTTTTTGAGGAGGACACTCCCCCATAACCCTCGGGGCAAGGGTTTTAAGTTATGCCCTGGGGGCAAATAATGTTTTTATAGAAGGCGTTGTCGTAGACACTTCAAAAAAGGCTCATTCGATTGGAAACTCAAAGGGCTAGTGCCTTTTCTAATTGTCGAAAGTGATTGGAGGGCAACTAGGCCCTCCCCAAGCCCATCATTCCCCCAAATACATACCCCCAAAATTTTAAGATAGCCATTTTGTTCAGCGTAGTTGATTTCCAGATAGAAAATATCTTTTTGAGGAGGACACTCCCCCACAACCCTCGGAGCAAGGGTTTTAAGTTATGCCCTGGGGGCATATAAGGTTTTTATAGAAGGTGTTGTCGTAGAAACTTCAAAAAAGGCTCATTCGATTGGAAACTCAAAGGGCTAGTGCCTTTTCTAATTGTCGAAAGTGATTGGAGGGCAACTAGCCCCTCCCCAAGCCCATCATTCCCCCAAACACATCCAATAAAAATTTTGAGATAGCCATTTTGTTCAGCGTAGTGGATTTCCAGAAAGAAAATATCTTTTTGAGGAGGACACTCCCCCACAACCCTCGGGGCAAGGGTTTTAAGTTATGCACTGGGGCATATAAGGTTTTTATAGAAGGCGTTGTCGTAGAAACTTTAAAAAAGGCTCATTCGATTGGAAATTCAAAGGGCTAGTGCCCTTTTTAATAGTCGAAAGTTATCGGACAGCAACTAGCCCCCTCCCCTCCGAACGATGTGGGCACAATGTGTTGTTTTTTTTGTTTTTTTTTCTCCATACCCGGGCACTTCGTATCGAAGTAGTTGTCATAGAAAGTTCGAAAACGGCTCATTCGATTGCAAATTGGAGTGGATAGTGCCCTTTTTAATAGTCGAAAGTGATTGGAGGGCAACTACCCCCCCACCGCCCATCATTCCCGCAAACACATTCAATCAAAATTTTGAGATAGCCATTTTGTTCAGCGTAGTTGTTTTCCAGATAGAAAATATGTTTTTGAGGAGGAAACTCCCCCACAACCCTCGGGGCAAGGGTTTTAAGTTATGCCCTGGGGGCATATAAGGTTTTTATAGAAGGCGTTGTGTTAGAAACTTCAAAAAAGGCTCATTCGATTGGAAACTCAAAGGGCTAGTGCTCTTTCTAATAGTCGAAAGTGATTGGAGGGTAACTAGCCCCCCCCCTCTTCCACGCCTATCATTCCCCCAAACACATCCCATTAAAATTTTGAGATAGCCATTTTGTTCAGCGTAGTTTATTTCCAAATAGAAAATATCTTTTTGTGGAGAACACTCCCCCACAACCCTCGGGGCAGGGGTTTTAAGTTATGCCCTGGTGGCATATAAGGTTTTTATAGAAGGCGTTGTCGTAGAAACTTCAAAAAAGGCTCATTCGATTGGAAACTCAAAGGGCTAGTGCTCTTTCTAATAGTCGAAAGTGATTGGAGGGTAACTAGCCACCACCACGCCCATCATTCCCCCAAACACATTCAATCAAAATTTTGAGATAGCCATTTTGTTCAGCGTAGTTGATTTCCAGATAGAAAATTTGTTTTTGAAGAGAACACTCCCCAACTGCCCTCAGGGCAAGGGTTTTAAGTTATGCCCTGGGGGCATATAAGGTTTTATAGAAGGCATTGTCGTAGAAACTTCAAAAGGGGCTCATTAGATTGGAAATTCAAAAGGCTAGTGCCCTTTTTAATAGTCGAAAGTGATTGGAGGCCAACTAGCCCCCCCCCCACGTCCCTCATTCACCCAAACACATCCAATAAAAATTTTGAGATAGCCATTTTGTTCAGCGTAGTTTATTTCCAGATAGAAAATATCTTTGTGAGGAGAACACTCCGACACATCCCTCGGGGCAAGGTTTTGAAGTTATGCCCTGGGGGCATATAAGGTTTTTATAGAAGGCGTTGTTGTAGAAACTTCAAACAAGGCTCATTCAATTGGAAATTCAAACGGCTAGTGCCCATTTTAATAGTCGAAAGTGATTGGTGGGCAACTAGCCCCCCCCCCCCCGCGCCCATCATTCCCCCAAACACATCCAATCAAAATTTTGATATAGCCATTTTGTTCAGCGTAGTTGATTTCTTGATAGAAAATATGTTTTTGTGGAGTACAATCCCCTACAGCCCTCGGGGCAAGGGTTTTAAGTTATGCCCTGGGGGCATATAAGGTTTTATAGAAGGCATTGTCGTAAAAACTTCAAAAGGGGCTCATTTGATTGGAAATTCAAAGGGCTAGTGCCCTTTTTAATAGTTGAAAGTGATTGGAGAGCAACTAGCCCCCCCGCCCCCACGTCCCTCATTCACCCAAACACATCGAATCAAAATTTTGAGATAGCCATTTTGTTCAGCGTGGTTGATTTCCAGATAGAAAATATTTTTATGAGGAGGACACTCCCCCGGAACCCTCAGGGCAAGGGTTTTAAGTTATGCCCAGGGGGCATAAATTTTTTTTTATAGAAGGCGTTGTCGTAGAAGCTTCAAAAAAAGCTCATTCGATTGGAAATTCAACGGGCTACTGCCCTATTTAATAGTCGAAAGTGATTGGAGGGCAACTAGCCCCCCCCCACGCCCATCATTCTCCCAGACACATCCAATTAAAATTTTGAGATAGCCATTTTGTTCATCGTAGTTGATTTCCAGATAGTATATATGTTTTTGTGGACGACACTCCCCTAAAGCCTTCAGGGAAAAGGTCGTAAGCTATGGCCTTAGGGCATATATGATTTTAATAGACGGCTTTGTCATAGAAACTTCAAGAAAGGTTCAATGCACTAGAAGTTCAAAGGTATAGGGCCCTTTTTAATAGTTGAAAGTGATTGGACAGTAACTAACCCCCCTCTCACGCCCACCTTTTCATAGGCAACGCGCTAGCGCTGCCTAAGGAAAGAACGATGTGGGCACGATGTGTTGTTTTTTGTTTTTTTTTCTCCATACCCGGGCACTTCGTATCGAAGGAGTCGTCGTAAAAACTTCGAAAGGGGTCACTCGATTGGAAATTGGCGTGGATAGTTCCCTTTTTAATAGTCGAAAGTGATTGGAGGGCAACTAGCCCCCCCCCCCGCCCCTCATTCCCCCAAACACCTCCCATCAAAATTTTGAGATAGCCATTTTGTTCAGCGTAGCTGATTTCCACATAGAAAATATTTTATGAGGAGCACACTCCTCCACAACCCTCAGGGCAAGGGTTTTAAGTTATGCCCTGGGGGCATATGAGATTTTTATAGAAGGCGTTGTCGTAGAAACTTCAAAACAGGCTCATTAGATTGGAAATTCAAAGGGCTAGTACCCTTTTTAATAGTCGAAAGTGATTGAAGGGCAACTAGCCCCCCCCCTCCCACGTCCATTATTCCCCCCAACACATCCAATCAAAATTTTGAGATAGCCATTTTGTTCAGTGTAGTTGCTTTCCAGATAGAAAATATGATTTTGAGGAGGAAACTCCCCCACAACCCTCGGGGCAAGGGTTTTAAGTTATGCCCAGGGGACATATAATGCTTTTATAGAAGACGTTGTCGTAGAAACTTCAAGAAAGGCTCATTCGATTGGAAATTCAAAGGGCTTGTGCCCTTTTTAATAGTCAAAAGTGATTGGAGGGCAACTACCCCCCCCCCCCTAACGCCCATCATTCCCCCAGACACATCCAATCAAAATTTTAAGATAGTCATTTTGTTCAGCATAGCTGTTTTTCAAATAGAAAATATGTTTTTGAGGAGGACATTCCCCCACAACCCTTGGGGCAAGCGTCTTAAGTTATGCCCTGGGGGCATATATGGTTTTAATAGAAGGTGTTGTCATAGAAACTTCAAAAAAGGCTCATTTGACTCGAAATTCAAAGGTCTAGGGCCCTTTTTAATAACTGAAAGTGATTGGACAGTAACTAACCCCCCTCTCACGCCCACCTTTTCATAGGCAGCGCGCTAGTGCTGCCAAAGTAAAGAACCATGTGGGCACAATGTGTTGTTTTTATGGGGTTTTTTTCTCCATACCCGGGCACTTCGTATCAAAGAAATCGCCTTAGAAACTTCGAAAGGGCTCACTCGATTGGAAATTGGAGTGGCTAGTGCCCTTTTTAATAGTCAAAAGTGATTGGAGGACAACTAGCCACCCCCACGCCCCTCATTCCCCCCAACACATCCCAACAAAAGTATCAGTTAGCCATTTTGTTCAGCGGAGGTGATTTCCAGATAGAAAATATATTTATGAGGAGGACACTCCCTCACAACCCTCAGGACAAGGGTTTTAATTTATGCCCTGGGGGTTTATAAGGTTTTTATAGAAGGCGTTGTCGTAGAAACTTCAAAACAGGCTCATTCGTTTGGAAATTTGAAGGGCTAGTACCATTTTTAATAGTCGAAAGTGAGAGGGCAACTAGCCCCCCCCCCCTCTCACGCCCATTATTCCCCCAAATACATCCAATCAAAATTTTGATATAGCCATTTTGTTCAGCGTAGTTGATTTCCAGATAGAAAACATGTTTTTGAGGAGGACATTCCCCCACAACCCTCCGGGCAAGGGTTTTAAGTTATGACCAGGGGGCAAATAATAATTTTATAGAAGGCGCTATCGTAGAAACTTCAAAAAAAGATCTTTCAATTGGAAATTCAATGGGCTAGTGCCATTTTTAATAGTCGAAAGTGACTGGAGGGCAACTAGCCCCCCCACCCCAAGCCCCTTATTCCCCCAAACACAACCAATAAAAATTTTGAGATAGCCAGTTTGTTCAGCGTAGTTTATTTACAGATAGAAAATATCTTTGTGAGGAGAACACTCCGCCACATCCCTCGGGGCAAGGTTTTGAAGTTATGCCCTGGGGGCATATAAGGTTTTAATAGAAGGCGTTGTCGTAGAAACTTCAAACAAGGCTCATTCGATTGGAACTTCAATCGGCTAGTGCCACTTTTAATAGTCGAAAGTTATTGGTGGGAAAATAGCCCCCCCCCCCCCGCGCCTATCATTCCCCCAAACACATCCAATCAAAATTTTGATATAGCCATTTTGTTCAGCGTAGTTGATTTCTTGATAGAAAATATGTTTTTGTGGAGTACAATCCCCTACAGCCCTCGGGGCAAGGGTTTGAAGTTATGCCCTGAGGGCATATAAGGTTTTATAGAAGGCTTTGTCATAAAAACTTAAAAAGGTGCTCATTTGATTGGAAATTCAAAAGGCTAGTGCCCTTTTTAATAGTTGAAAGTGATTGGAGGGCAACTAGCCCCCCGCCCCCACGTCCATCAGTCACCCCACCACAACCAATCAAAATTTTGAGATAACCATTTTGTTCAGCGTGGTTGATTTCCAGATAGTAAATATATTTATCAGGAGGACACTCCCCCGCAGCCCTCAGGGCAAGGGTTTTAAGTTATGCCCAGGGGGCATAAAATTTTTTTTATAGAAGGCGTTGTCGTAGAAGCTTCAAAAAAAGCTCATTCGATTGGAAATTCAACGGGCTACTGCCCTTTTTAATAGTCGAAAGTGATTGGAGGGCAACTAGCCCCCCCCCCCCCACGCCCATCATTCCCCCAAACACAGCCAATCAAAAATGTAAGATAACCATTTTGTTCATAGTAGCTGTTAACCACACATAAAATAGGTTTTTTCGGAAGAGACTCCTCCACAGACTTTGGTGACATGGTTTTAATCTATGCCCGGGAGGTCTCTAAGGTTTTTATTAAATGCGTTGTCATAGAAACTTCAAAAAAAACTTATTCGATTAAAATGTCAAACGGATAGTGCCCTTTTTAATAATTGAAAGTGATTGGACAGTAAATAACCCCCCTCTCACGCCCACCTTTTCATAGGCAACGCGCTAGCGCTGCCTAAGGAAAGAACGATGTGGGCACGAGGTGTTGTTTTTTGTTTTTTTTTCTCCATACCCGGGCACTTCGTATCGAAGGAGTCGTCGTAAAAACTTCGAAAGGGGTCACTCGATTGGAAATTGGAGTGGCTAGTGCCCTTTTTAATAGTCAAAGGCGATCGGATGGCCACTAGCCCCCCCCCCCCCCCGCCCGGGAGTCCCCCACAACCAACCACTCCAAAATGTTGGTTTGCCATTTTGTTGAGCGTAGCTGATTTCCACATAGGATATATGTTTATGAGGAGGACACTCCCCCACAACCCTCAGGGCAAGAGTTTTATGTTATGCCCTGGGGGTAAATACGGGTCTTATAGAAGGCGTTGTCGTAGAAACTTCAAAACAGGCTCATTAGATTGGAAATTCAAAGGGCTAGTACCCTCTTTAATATTCGAAAGTGATTGGAGGGCAACTAGCCCCCCCCCCTCCCACGCCCATTATTCCCCCAAATACATCCAATCAAAATTTTGAGATAGCCATTTTGTTCAGCGTAGTTGCTTTCCAGATAGAAAAAATGTTTTTGAGGAGGATACTCCCCCACAACCCTCAGGGCAAGGGTTTTAAGTTATGCCCAGGGGACATATAATGCTTTTATAGAAGACGTTGTCGTAGAAACTTCAAGAAAGGCTCATTCGATTGGAAATTCAACGGGCTAGTGCCCTTTTTAATAGTCAAAAGTGATTGGAGGGCAACTACCCCCCCCCCCCCCCCCCTACGCCCATCATTCCCCCAGACACATCCAATCAAAATTTTAAGATAGTCATTTTGTTCAGCATAGCTGTTTTTCAAATAGAAAATATGTTTTTGAGGAGGACACTCCCCCACAACCCTTGGGGCAAGCGTTATAAGTTATGGCCTGGGGGCATATAAGGTTTTTATAGAAGGTGTCGTAGAAACTTCAAAAAAGACTCATTTGATTGGAAATTCAAAGGGCTAGTGCCCTTTTTAATAGTTGAAGGTTATTGGACAGTAACTAACCCCCCTCTCACGCCCACCTTTTCATAGGCAGCGCGCTAGTGCTGCCAAAGTAAAGAACCATGTGGGCACAATGTGTTGTTTTTATGGGGTTTTTTTCTCCATACCCGGGCACTTCGTATCAAAGAAATCGCCTTAGAAACTTCGAAAGGGCTCATTCGATTGTAAATTGGAGTGGATAGTACTCTTTTTTATTGTCTATAGCGATTGTAGGTCAACTAGACCCCCCCACGCCCATCATTCCCCCCAACAAGGCCAACCACAATTGTGATAGAGACATTTTGTTAAGTGGATTTGATTTACCGAGAGGTAATATATTTTTGAGCAGGTCTCTCCCCCACAACCCTCGGGACAAGGGTTTTAATTTATGCCCTGGGGGCTTATAAGGTTTTTATAGAAGGCGTTGTCGTAGAAACTTCAAAACAGGCTCATTAGATTGGAAATTTGAAGGGCTAGTACCATTTTTAATAGTCGAAAGTGATTGGAGGGTAACTAGCCCCCCCCCCCCTCTCACGCCCATTATTCCCCCAAATACATCCAATCAAAATTTTGATATAGCCATTTTGTTCAGCGTAGTTGATTTCCAGAGAGAAAACATGTTTTTGAGGAGGACACTCACCCACACCCCTCAGGACAAGGGTTTTAAGTTATGCCCAGGGGGCATATAATAGTTTTATAGAAGGCGTTGTCGTAGAAACTTCAAAAAAAGATCATTCGATTGGAAATCCAAAGGGCTAGTGCCCTTTTTAATAGTCGAAAGTGATTGGAGGGCAACTAGCCCCCCCTCCCCCAAGCCCATTATTCCCCCAAACACATCCAATAAAAATTTTTAGATAGTCACTTTGTTCAGCGTAGTTGATTTACAGATATAAAGTATGTTTTGAGGAGGACATTCCCCCAAGACCCTCAGGGCAAGGGTTTTAATTTATGCCCTGGGGGTATATAAGGTTTTTATAGAAGTTGTTGTCGTAGAAACTTCCAAACAGGCTTATTCGATTGGAAATTAAAAGGGCTAGTACCCTTTTTAATAGTCAAAAGTGATTGGAGGGCAACTAGTCCCCTCCCCCACGCCCATCATTTCCCCAAATACATCCAATCAAAATTTTGAGATAGCCATTTTGAACTGCTTAGTTCATTTCCAGATAGAAAATATATTTTTGAGTAGGACACTCCGCCACAACCCTCAGGGCAAGGGTTTTAAGTTATGCCCTGGGGGCATATAAGGTTATTTATAGAAGGCGTGTCGTAGAAACTTCAAAACAGGCACATTCGATTGGAAATACAAAGGGCTAGTTCCATTCTTAATAGTCGAAAATGATTGGAGGGGCACTAGCCCCTCCCCCACACCCATAATTCTCCCAAACACATTCAATTAAAATTTTGAGATAGCCATTTTGTTAATCGTAGTTGATTTCTAGATAGAAAATACGTTTTTGAGGAGGACACTCCCCAACAACCCCCACGGCAAGGGTTTTAAGTTATATCCTGGGGTATATAAGGTTTTTATCGAAGGCGGTGTCATAGAAACTTCAAAAGGGGCTCATTTGATTAGAAATTCAAAGTGCTAGTGCCTTTTTTGATAGTTTAAAGTGATTGGAGGGCAACGAGCCCCCCCCCCCACGTCCATTATTTACCCAAACACATCCAATCAAAATTTTGAGATAGCCATTTTGTTCAGCGTGGTTGATTTCCAGATAGAAAATATGTTTTTGAGGAGGACACACCCCCACAACCCTCAGGGCAAGGATTTTAAGTTATGCTAAGGGGGCATAAAATGTTTTAATAGAAGGCGTTGTCGTAAAAACTTCAAAAAAAGCTCATTCGATTGGAAATTCAACGGGCTAGTGCCCTTTTTAATAGTCGAAAGTGATTGGAGGGCAACTAGCCCCCCCCCCCCCACGCCCATCAGTCCCCCAAACCCATCCCATACAAATTTTGAGATAGCCATTTTGTTCAGCGTAGTTGATTTACAGATAGAAAATATATTTTTGAGGAGGATACTCCGCCACTGCCCTCAGAACGAGGGTTTTAAGTTATGCCCTGGGGGCATATTACGTTTTTATAGAAGACGTTGTCGTAGAAACTTCAGAAAAAGGCTCATTCGATTTGAAAATCAAAGGGCTAGTGCCTTTTTTAATAGTCGAAAGTGATTAGTAATATTTTTTGTTGTTGTTGTTGTTTAGACCAGGGCACTTCGTATCGAAGGAGTTGTCGTGGGAACTTCGAAAGGGGCTCATTCGATTGAAAATAGAAAGGGCTGATGCCCTTTTAAATTTGTCGAAAGTGATTGGAGGGCAACTAATCTCCCTTCCACTCCCATCCACCCATTTACCCATTATTTTTAAAAACTAAATGTTGCCTCAAGATTAAATCAAAATGCACTGTGATAATGCTAATTCCCAATAAGGCATCTCAGCAGTATCCCAAGAACAACTGGGGGTATTGTGTTCAAACTTTCGAGGCTAATTCTGCTCTTAAAAGTTAACCAAATCAAAATAGTGTAAGTGCCAAGCTATCAAAGAAAGTAAACAGATTTTTTTGCGAATGGTGTCAAGTTTTCCATTTCAGGTCAACTAGAGGAGGTATGAAACTAAGTTAAACAGTACTATTTATGTCCAGATTTTCAAAATGGTGTATGTAGTTAAAAATTGCTGAAAGTTTTTCTCCAGTATACAAATAGCAGGCCAAACTATAATGTCTTATAAAACGAAATGGTTAAAAGTACCACTCTCTTTTTCCTTCAAAAGACCATGTCAATATAAAACTAAATGAAATTAATTAAAAAAACTTTTTCCGAGCGCCGAGTTTTTCCTAAATAACCATAGAGCTTTTTTAAACAAAAAATGAGTAAAAATAAAATCAAATAATTTACCAAGCTCGAAACTACCACAAATCAGCATCGATAAATAAATGAAATCCAAAACAAACAGAAATTAAAATAAATAACCGAGTCAAACTCAAAACGAGCAGAAATTAACATAAGTTGGGCGCAAAACCCCTATGCATTCCCAAGGCCAGAACAAAATTTGTACTTTACTGAAAAAAAGATATATGTTTTTACTTTTATAACTATAATAAATCAAATAATTTTAACATTTTGATTACTATATATCAGTATATGTATATTAAACTGGCAATGCACATTCATTTGTATTTTTTCAGTAAAGCGGTTCCGAGCTTGGTAGATTATTTTATTTTTTCTCATTTTTTGTTTAATGGAGTTCTTTAATTTTCTTTGAAAAACTTATTTTGTGGAATAAGTTTTTTTAATTAATCTACTAGAAACATCAATAATTCTTCAAATTCTCTTATTTGTAACTGAAACAACTAATAAGCGCAGATAACGTCCTAATTTTTTAACTTAAAAAGCGAAAACAAATTAAACTTTGTGAGAACCTGCCTTTTTGTATCTAATTCTAGTTTTTTTTTTACCTATGATATTTTTAAATGAACGATGGTGGCAAGTGTTAGAATAAACACTTGTCACCAATAAACATAAATGTATTGGGAGACAAAGACTTTCTTTGGATCTGACCGATGCTTATCGAAATTTGAGAAGCAAGGGACAAATTTTTTCAAGAAAATATAAAACGTTCATTTTCAAAATTGTCGCAAATGTCCCAGTAATTATACTAGCTCAACTAGAGTAAAAAGAAAATACTTTGTATATGTTATGGACAAAAACTGGGGTTTTGAATCGCCAAGGAAAAGAATTAAAAAGAAAAAGTAAATATTTCGATTAGATCCCCGATAACCAATTTTTAGTGATAGGGGTATTAGCCAGGGGTACCAATTCCGGAAAATACATGGAGGCAGCAAGGAATGTGTTCTATTCTCTACATAAAAATGCGAAAAGGCAGTTTTCAAAGTTTCAAGGGTAATTTTCGCTTGAAAAAACAAAGCATCAATCTAAAGATATTTTTCTAAGGGGGTAATTCCCCCCTTCCTATAGGTGCTCTTTTATAGAGCATTGTAAAGAAACAAAACAATTATTAATTAAATAGATAAAGATTATTATAATTCTAGAGATTTCTAGTTAATAATCTAGGGATTTATGTGCTGATTTAGTGACTTTTTTCAAGAACCTAGTGATTTTTTCATCGGGTGGCAATCCTGGTAGACGTCCATGCACCTCGAAACATCTTGTTTCATCTTTTATTAAAAGACGACAATGAGAGGTTGTTTTGGAGGGGCTAAGAACAGTTGTGTTGAAAAGTCCTTATATTATTCTGGTTCCAATAAAATACAACATAGTTGCATAGTTGTTTTTACAAAATGTTGACGTAAGAGTGAAGGTTGCGTGGTTTTGAGAGAGCCATTGGCCCACTTCAGTTTTTTTTTTTTAACATACATCTAAAAATCCTTTCATTATTCCGGATCCGAAAAGCTGCCACACTGACTGCCTTACTGCTAAAATTTGACAGTAGGGGATGGGCAGTTTTGCAGGGAATTCTGATTCAAACAAGGTGTAACAATCCACCTCTATGCTGTAAAAGGTGACAGTGAAATGAGGTTTAGGAGGCACACTTTGGTTTTTCCATCATTTCACAAAATATTCATTAGTTTTGGCATCCAGCTGACTTCAAATAATGACCTCTCAAAATGCATTTGGATGAAGAACCCAATTGGCTTCAGCATCGTGTAATTCCTGTGGAGTAACCACATTATCATTACTTTTATCCAAACTGTTCTTTAAAGTAATAACAATATATAGCGTCATTCTGTGTTATATCATCATGCATATGAAAATACAGTTTTTGTCAAATACAATGCTAAGAATTGCCGTCGTATTTTGGCAACCTCCCAATGCAATACTGTGAAGAAGCGCCTATTCCCTGTAGGATGTTGCTATATGCCCCCTATTCTCTATAAAATACCTTGAAGACTCCCTTGTTCCCTATACAATACCCTCAAGATTCCACTATCTTTATCGTGCCATATTTCTACTCTAGCTCTGCGGTCCTATTAGAAATCGCTCGGGTTCCATAGTTCAAGTGACGGTGACTTGACCAGAAATGGATGACTTTTCATCCATTCATCCATAGTTGGATCTCTTCTAACCTGGCTAAATAATTTCGTCATATGGAACAACTAAAGAACTAGAGCGCATTCACAAGAAAGCAGTACAAACTAAACACTGAATGAAAACGTGGCACGAACAAAAACAAAACTGTATTGTACCTTTTACGGTAAAGCATATACAGTAACCTTTTACTGCAAAGCATGTGTACCGGTACACATGCAAGGAGCATATACCACTTGTTGGCATACAGACTGTCCCCTTTAGATCACAGTACCAACATACTTCATGTAAATATCATCGTAATGGTTTACGACGACATAATAAAGTTAGCCGTCTCACTATCAAGTAAATACCATCGTAACTTATGTGGTCTTTTATGGACCATGCATGCATTCAATTTTGTACGGTTGATCTTATCTTCTGGATATTCACTGATAGATGGCAGAAAAAGCTTGAAAAGTTGGAAATTTTCAAATAAAGTTTTCGATATCGATATTTACATTTCTATATTCGATATTTTGTCCGATACATCGAAGCTGACGTTGAATATTGTCCAACACTACTCTTGAATGGAGAAGGTAAGGAGAGGTAAGAACGCTCATTACTGTACAGATACCTATGCCGTGGTGACTGGGCATGGGTCAATAAATCTAACCCTCACTCCTACAGAACAGAAGATAACCTACACACAGCAGAGGGATTTTTTTTTGCAATACTCGCAAGAAACCTAAAGAACAACCAAGTAGTGCTTTGCTACACAGTATATTGATAAAGTGAATGAAAGCTATTTTTTCTCTGTTATGATTGTACACAATTACCGAAAGGTCTCCCCCTCCCCAAACCTCTTAACCTTCTATTGCGTAAGGAAAAAATTAGACATTGAAACTCATTTATATTTAATTTTGACAAATTTAAAACTAATCTCTGAGCCCCCCCCCCCCTACAAACCGACCCCCGCTTCTCTACCTTCTTCTACCCAATTCTATACATCCTAAAAGTTCGTTAAACGAAACGCAATATCCATTTTTTCATTTTTTCAGCCCACTGGCCGCTTTGCTTAGGAACCCATAGCAAAGAAACGAACAAAAGAAGAGATTTATAGTTTAGACTAAAAAATCTATAAGAGAACAAAACCTTGAAAATCCCGATATCGCAGAGGAACTGAGCCTGGAGGAAAGGGCACCCACATTTTTTTTTTTTTTTGGGGGGGGGGGGGCTTTTAATTGTATTTTGACGGGGAGAAGTTTGAAAAATTACTTCCAAAGTAACACTTTTTTCTGATTTTACAACATTTCTTCTTTTTGGAAATCTTGCAGAGAATAGGGGGTAATCCCCTGCCCCGAATCCCAAAAGGGCACCCTCTCCAGAGGCCTCTCTGAGGCACACCGATAGGATTTTCAGCCAGCTCCTGAATATGTCAATACCATGCACTTATTTCGCCTCATTTTCGGTTTCTTCAAATCAACTTTGGATAAGTCAGCTCAATTTTCTTCTGTTTTCTGTCCAAGTAACTAAACTCCTCGTACAGGCAGATTCATGAGAGAAACGGCTTTTTATAAGCAATCGTCTAGACATATAATATGACACCTTTTAAGATTAAATAAAAAAAACAAGTTTTTCTAACTGAAAGTAAGGAACGACGTTAAAACTTAAAACGAACAGAAATTATTCCGTATATGAAGGGGGCTGTCCCCTCCTCAACGCCTCGCTCTTTACGCTAAAGTTTTTTTATTGTTTAAAAAAATAGAGTTGTGAGAAAGTCAAACTTTAGTGTAAAGAGCGAGGCGTTGAGGAGGGGACAGCCCCCTTCATATACGGAATAATTTCTGTTCGTTTTAAGTTTTAACGTCGTTCCTTACTTTCAGTTAGAAAAACTTGTTTTTTTTATTTAATTTTTGAACGTTTTTGAATTACTGCAGGTTTTGATTTTGGCTCACCGTACATGAATAATTAAAACAAAATTTGCATATTATATTTGGTTAAATGGCTTTCTCGAAACTTGTTTAATTTTATTTACGAACGTTTTTATTAGTAATAAATATACGTAACTTAGAATTAACTTACGTAACGAACTTCTATATTCATAAATTTTTAACACGTATATTAGGGGGTTCGCCCCCTAGTCAATACCCTGCTCTTTAAACTATAGTTCGAATTTTTTTTCCAGTTCTTTAAAAATAACCTCTTAATCACAATCAGTTGATTAGTTGAAAAACTTGTTTTTTTTATTTAATTCCTGATCTTTTTCTTTAATAATTCTGGGAAATCAGGCGCCCCCGTCATAGCCATGTCCCTTCCCCCAGGACAACTTCCTTCATGGAAAGATCCTTCCATATAGCCCCCGACCCTCTCCTTCCCCCACCTACCAGAAAAAATCTCCTCTGAAAAAGTCTGTATACTTCCCAATAACCAATACTATATGTTAACATTGAGTAAAGTTCATAACTTTCAGCCCTCCCCCTGGGGACTTTGGGGGATCAAGTCATCCTAAAAGACATTTTTATCATATTTTCGACCATGGTGAACAAAATGGCTATCTCAAAATTTTGATCGGGTGACTTTGGGAAAACAATGAGCGTGTGAGGGGCCCTAGTTGCCCTCCATTTTTTTTGGTCACTTAAAAAGAGCACTAGAACTTTTAATTTCCATTCCAATGAGCCCTCCCAAGATACTCTAGGACCACTGGGTCAATACGATCACCCCTGGGAAAAAAAAAACAACAAACAAACAAACAAACAAACAAACAAATAAACACGCATCCGTGATCTTTCTTCTGGCAAAAAATGCAAAATTCCACATTTTTGTAGATAGGAGCTTGAACCCTCTACAGTAGGGTTCTTTGATACGCTGAATATGATGGTGTGATTTTTATTAAGATTGTATAATTTTTAGGGGGTATTTTCCCCTTTTTTCGACAATCAGCCAAATTTTCTCAGGCACGTAACTTTTGATAGGTTAGATTAATGAAACTTATATATTTGAAATCAGAATTAAAATCTGATTCTTTTGATGTATCTATTGGTATCAAAATCCCGTTTTTTAGAGTTTCGGTTACCATTGAGCCGGGTCGCTCCTTACTTACAGTTCGTTACCACGAACTGTTTGATAGAAGATGTTGTAATGTAAAATTGTAAATTAGAGTTAGCAAAAACTTCTTAAAACTTGTTCAGCTATTAAACTAAACTCAGTTTAGACAGTTTGTAAAAACATGCCGTCTTCAAGCCAAGAAGAAAGATGTTTAAAGATAAAATTGCTTAAATGACACGTGCATATCATACAAAAATTTGTTTAGTTCATCCCTGGTAAAATTGAGCTTTTGCTGATTCCCTCATTCACAAAACATTTCTAGTAGACTGTAAAACAAGTAGACCCAAAGTAGATTCTTGTAGGCAACAAGTAGACTGTAGACCCAAAAAACAAATTCCACTTAGACACCAACAACACACGTTTGGTTCAAATTGCTGATATAAATTCAAGATAGGATTTGAAAAGGTCAATAGCATTTTAATTATGATGCATCATTCACTTGGGAAAGAAACAAATAAAAAGCAAGGTCTTTTGTAAAAGAAGATAAATAGCAGCATTAAAACTTAAACGAACAGGAATAATTTGCAAGAATAAAATGGCCAGAAAGTTAAGCAAATGGTTTATTTGTCGATTGCCTTTCAACAAATGTGAAACTCAATCAATAAGCTCTTCCATTCTTGACGTGTTTTAAAACATACTTCATATCCCATTTCCATGACCTTTATGTAAGAGTTTTCTCACTTGATATTAGTTTTGGGCCATATTGTGTATCAATATTGATATATCGGTTCATCACTCCAAATATTGATACCGAAACGTAAATATTGATATCGAAAACAATATTATTTCGTTTTTTTTATGGTACTTACCACTGAACGCCCAACAGAAAAAAATCCAACATAGAAAATCGTTTTGAAAATTTCCAAGATGAAAAATAACTTATTATTCTTCCTATACCTATTGACTCATATATGCTCATACATAGCATGCACAGCTGTATCTATAAGTTGGCATAGCCTGTTCTCAAACTACATTTAGTGAGGGTGGACTAAAATTTTGCTGATAACCTACGAAAGGCTTGGCAAGGTAAAATATCTTCTAGGCTTATAGGCTTTGTTCACATCAAACTCATCCTCTCACATACCTCAATCCGCGTTTCAAGAAATTGTATATTACTCCTGAAGATTTTCTACGAGTTGAGAGTAAAATAGCAAGAGACATGGATTTGTCCTTACTGGAATCTGTATCAACAGATGCAAGTGCAGTGACAGTCCCTGTTATTCAACGACTACAGAATCAAGCCAGTTTGTGGGGACCACATGACGAAATTTCAGTAGTCAGTGCAAGGCAAGGTTCGTCAGCAGCTGCATCTGTCACAGTTTTCCAGATTTTCAGTAGGGAGTCCTTAGTTCCAAGAAAAACTGATCCACTCAAGTCGTGGTGTCTTGTATCATGGGTCTCAGAAATACCTATACGAAGTTGTCGTAAAATTAACTTCCCTGCCCATCAACAATATCCTTTCTGGGAGTGGATTCCAAGTCTGATCAGCTAATAAATAGTTCGTGACAACAAACTGTAAGTAAGGAGCAACTCGGCCAAATAGCTACCGAAACCCTTAAACACGGAATTTCGATAACAAAAGATACATCAAATGAATTGACTTTGGATGCTGACTCCAAACATACAAAAATTCATCAAGTTTCATTTACCCATCAAAAGCTACGAGCCTGAGAAAATGTGTATGATTTTCGAGAAAGGGTGGTAACGCCATTAAAAAGTCAAAGAATCTTAATAAAAATCACACAATAAGATTTGGCACATCAGAGAGCCTTACTGTAAGGGTCTCTAGCTTCCATATGCAAAAACATGAAATTTTGTAATTTTCACCAGAAGAAAGATTACGGATGCGTGTTTATTTGTTCTTTTTTTTTCAGGGTGACCGTATGGGACCAATCGTCATATAAAATTAGGAAAGGGCTTTCTCGAACGTAGGCTACAGTACTATTTCCCTATTTTGTGACCAAAATGATTGGAGGCTAGCTAGACCCCCTCACACTCCATTTTTCCCCACAGTCACCCCATCAAAATTTTGAGATAACTGTTTTGATCAGCATAGTTGAAAGGTCAAGTAATCATGTCTCTGGGGATGACAAGACCCTGTAAGTCACTGGGGAATGGGTCATAATTTATGGGATTTGTCTAATGTTTACATATAGTATTTGTTATTGGGAAGTAAACAGGCATTTTTTGGGGAGGGTGGATTTTCTGTGGGATGAATCTTATGCAAGGGGATTTTCCAAGGGGAAAATTTTCTGTGGGGAGGGATATTTCTGGGGATGAACTTTCAAAGGAAAACTACACGAGAGAATTTAACAGAATTCTTGTATAAATTTGTATTTATTTGACTTACTTTCCCTTTACTTTCTCTTTCTCTTTGCCATTCAATTTGCCAATTCAATTCTTTGCCAATTTACTTTCTCTTTGCCAATTCAATTTTACATTCGAACACACACACACACACACACACATATATATATATATATATATATATATATATATATATATATATATATATATATACATGCACATATAGATATACATGCACATATAGATATATATATACATGCACATATAGATATACATGCACATATAGATATATATATACATGCACATATAGATGTGCATAATTGCACAGAGTAACCTTTCAAAGGAGTTGAAATTGTCTGGGTTTTTTCCGTGGGGGAGAATTTTTAACGGAGGGAGAATTTCTGGCATGGTTAAAAAACGATTGAAAATTAAAAGAAAAGCAAGTCTTTTTTCACGCAAAAGTAGGCTAAAAACAACCTTCATGGCGGAATTGTCCACAAGAAGTTTTCTGGGGGGAATTTTCAGCAGGGATGGAATTGTCTGGGGAAAGTGGGATCTTACGCGGGAGAAACTTTCCAAGGAGGAATTTTCTTGGGGGGAGTTTCCATAGAGATGTAAGGCAGATTCTCCGGCCTTTTTTTGAAAAACAATCAGAAATTAATTAAAAAACAAACAAACTCTTTCAACTAAAAGTAAGGAGCAACATTAAAACTTGCAACGAATAGAAATTATCTCGTACATGGAGCGGATTCCCTCTTCAGTGCCTCGCTTTTTACGGTAATTTTAACCTTTTGTAAAAATTATTTAAGAAAAATTCCTGAAACACAAGAGCTGTGGAATTAGAGTAAGGAGATTTCGGAAATACAAAAAGTACTTCGGCACGAAGAGCGAGGTATTGGGGAGAGTTTATTCCTCTCATATACAGAACAATTTCTGTTCTTTTAAGTTTTAATGTTGCTCTTTAGGCCCACTTTTAGTTTGAAAAAAATATTTTTTATTTATTTAGTCACTGAAAGGAAAGACCAATTTTCAGGGGAAAATATTGACATTTTGCTGATTTTGATTAGCCAAAAATAGCCAGTAGCTTATTTTTCCTTATCCTGATCCCGAGTAATTCCAAATTAGGGTTTTTGTGATATTCATTCATGTAATGAAAGTTTTTTCGTATTTTATTCAACATTTAGAAAAAATTGTGCAAAGTACGCTTTAATTACAATTTATAAAACTTATCAGAAATATCGAAATCGATATATCGAATATCGAAAGTAAAAATATTGATATATGGTTTAATCAATTCATCACCCATCACTACTCGATATACTGTGATAGGGAATTTTAATATCAGCATGAAGAGCGGGCGTTCAGGGAGGAAGCAGCTCATCTCATATGCACGGTACTTTCTAATCGGTTTAAGTTTTAATGTTGTTCTCCATTTTTATATGAAAAACTTGTTTTTTCAATCAATTCCTGTTCAGTTTTTAATATCATATCCAGGCTATCTAAATATAAGGGTAGTTACCACACCTTAACCCCCACTCTTTTGAGTATATTTTAAGTTTTGCATAACAATACCCCGAGAAAGAGAACTCATTTACTGTATTTGCTTTAAAAATATTCCCTAAATAAACAATCGTTTCCACAATAAAAGGGGATACTTTTCCCTTGAGCATCCTAGGTAAACCAACAGATATACTGAAGCACCTCAAATGGGAACTTAAAAATATTTACCTAAAAGCCTCTCTTGAGGCATTAGGCACTTTTCCCCCTCTAGCTAGCGAGTGCAGTACTATGGGTACTCCATAACCATTAGTTTTATACGACAAACGGCCAACGATAACGATTCTTTCTTTACGGGCTATTAAATAAACAAACTTTTTTTTTCAACTGAAAGTAAGGGACAACATTACAACTTAAAATGAACAGAAATTATTCCGTATATGAGGGGGCTTACCCCTTCTCAATTCCTCGCTCTTCTCGCTTAAGTTTGTTAATCATAGGCAGCGCAATAGCAATGCCTAAGTAAAGAATGATGTGGTACAATGTATTATTTATTTATTTTTTATATATTAATTTATATATTATGTATTATTTTTTTTTTTATTTATTTATTTACTTACAATGTATTATTTTTATTTTTTTTTATTTTTTTCAGTAAAGTACAAACTATATTCTTGCTTTTAGAAAGCATAGGGGTTTTGAACCCTACTCATATTAATTTCTGCTTGTTATGAGTTTGACTCTGTTATTTATTTTAATTTCTGTTCGTTTTGTGTTTCATTTATTTCTTGACACTGATTTGTGGTAGTTGTATGCTTGATATGTTATTTGATTCTATTTTTGTTCATTTTTGGTTCAAGCTCATTTTTGTTCATTTTTGGAGTTCTTTAATTTTCTTTTGAAAAACTTATTTTTGTGGACAAAGTTTTTTTTAATACTTTTGAAAAAGCTTTTTATTCTAATTATAATGGCCCTTTCTTTCAGGAGTCGTTCTTAAGAAATTGGGACACTAAGTCAAACTTTAGCGTAAAGAGAGAGGTATTAAGGAGGAAAATCCCCTCAAATATGGAATAATTTCTGTTCGTTTTAAGCTTTAATGTTGCTCCTTACTTTCAGTTAAAAAACTTTTTTTTTAATTTACCGTTTTTCAAAAAATACTGGGAAATCTGGCTTCCCCTCCACGGAAAATTCCCTCCCCCACGAACAATCCCTCCACGGAAATTTCCTCCCCCGTACAATACACCTCCACCCGGAAAAGTCCCCCCGGAAAATTTCTTGTGGACAATTCCACCTAAACAATTCTGTTTAGCACTTTCATTTGAAAAAGGCTTTAATTTCTCATCGTTTTCCAAATCATGCCAGAAATCCCCTTAGGAATTTTTTGCCGGAACCCCCCCCCCCCTCAGCTAGTAGAAAGTTGCTCCCATACAAAACTCCCCATGGAGAATTTCTCCCGCGGAAAATTTTCCCCCCATGAATAGATCCTCAAGACAACTCCAACCCTGCTGAAAATTTTCCTCGGACCATCTCCAAGTATACAATTAAATGCATAAAAAGATAATTAAATGGACATTCTGGAAAATACCCCCAGTGTAAAATTTCCCCTGGAAAGTCCACCCTCGGAAAATTCTCTCCCCACAGAAACTTCTCACCGTAGGAAATCCCCCCCCCCCAAAATGTCTGTATACTTCCGAATAACAAATAGAATGCATGAACAATGGGCCAATTTCATGGCTTAAAGCCCTTTCCCCAGAGGCAGTGGGGGGTCCTATGAACTTTTCAACTATGCTGAACAAAATAGCTATGTCAAAATTTGGATCAAATGAGTTTGGAGAAAAAGGGGAGTTTGAGAGGGGCTAGTCGCCCAGCAAGTCCTGTCGCGGTATTTTTCGACCATTAGCTCGATACGATCAATTCTGAGAAAAATAAACAAAAACCAACAACAGATAAGCACCCATCCATGATATTTCTTCTGGCGAAAAACACAAAATCCCACATTTTTGCGTACGGGAGCTGGAAATCTCTACAATAGGGTTCTACAATACGATGAATCAGGAGAAGCGATTTTTATTAAGATGACTTGACTTTTTGGGGGTGCTTTTCCCCTCTTTCGAAAACCAGACAAATATTATCAGGGTTGTAGCTTTTGATGGGTAACACTAAGCTTAATGAGTTTTGTATATATGGAATCAGCATAAAAAGGCAATTATTTGGTATATCTATTTAAGTAACATTGGGTTTCTTTAAAAAAAAAAATATATACATTATCGATTCCCTGAAGCAATGCTTGTGCGGGAGAAAACCCTCCTAATAAATAAAAAAACCAAGAAACCAAAAAAAAAAGACAGAAAAAAAAGAAAAAAAAAGAAAAAAAAAAAACAAAAAAACAAAAAAGAAATAGAGAAAAAAAAAAAAAAAAAAACAAAAAAAAAAAAAAAAAAAAAAATTAGAGCTCAACTTACCGGACCCGAAAACCAACGAACCTCCAAACAACACCCAACAAAATTATAATAACTATAATCATATTCAGCTGCAACTAAGCCCTCCTCAAAAACAAAACTTAAGTGGCGTGGAATAATCCATTCAAAATATACACATCAAAACAATGGTTCTTTAGCGACTTACGAAAATCCTGCAAACCCCCAACATTCCTCAAATCCTCTGGCAAACTCTCCCAAACTAACGGAACAACATGGCGAATTGAAAACCTAGACCTAGACGTGACCATAGCTGGTCTTCGCACCAACTGAGAAGATCGTGTCAAATGATCGTGAGTAGTAGACGCAAGACTAAACATTCCTGAAAAACATGATGGTAACTCCGAAGCTAAATATTTAAACATAAACAGAGCATTATAGAATACACTGTTCATACCACGCACCAATATGGCTTCTGAAACTGGGATGTTATTTAGATACCCTTTTAATATCTATTGGAAATTTTGACCGTTAACATTTCGGTCCTGTCCAGGCCGAAATTGCTATTTGGCGTCGCCATTACCTCATACGTTGGTACATAAGGTCATAACAGCTTGGCCGTATAGGCCGTCATTACAAAAGGTCATAATGCCTAGGTTGTACAGACCACCATTACACAAGGTTATAACGCCTAGGGCGAACAGGCCGTCATTACATAAGGCCGTAACGCCTAGGGCATATAGGCCGTCATTACATAAGGTCATAACGCCTAAGGCGTACAGACCACCATTACACAGGGTTATAACGCCTACGGCGTATAGGCCTTCTGGCAAGGGATAAGTTGGTCTGGAGATTGCAGCTTAGATTAGTCCCAGCGTCTAATTATAAAGATTTTATAATTGGATAAAATTATGAAGTCACAGATTGTTTGTTTACAAAATAATGGAAGATCCTTTTCCGAGCGTGACCACACCTCCAGCACTAACAGGGGCGAGGGCCCCTCAACAACGGCCTCGAGAGACCGAGAAGATACATGAGATGGCAATTCTGAGAATGAGGAAAATGATTCTTTGCATTTCGATGACGAGGAATCGATGGTAGACACCGATCCTAGAACAGATGACAAGGTCTCTTTGGTAGAGTCGCTGGACCTTGTATACGAAGTACTGGGTGACACCGTTTGCCCCAGGCCTACCATTACCGTCCAACAGCCTCTCTCGGCGGCAGAGCTGTTTTGGCAATTGAGCCATTCAACAGAAAACAGCTTATCACGTTACCTTTCTCCCCAATGCTGAAAAAATTCCTCAAGCAGCGCTCAGAAGAGCTGCAGTCAACAACAAAGAATAAGTCATTCTCAGAACGTGGTACTTTCTTTGATCCTCGAGACATACCGGGCCGAGCGAAAGCTTACAAATGTCACGACACACATTTGGCTTCACAGGCGCCACGCGTCAACCCAGAGTTCAGTTTGTTGTCACCAACTGGACAAGTAGAGGACAGAAATTTCATATCGGTCGACAGAAGTCATTCTTGGCCTTAGTCTTTCACCCGAGCAGCTATGAGCATGATGTCATACAGTGACCTCATGTTAGGTACTGTCATTAAAATATTAAAGGCAGAGACTGTTTCTCCTGACACTATTCCAAAACTAATGAAGCTCTTGGAATCTATCAATAGATGTCAGCAACACCTTTCAAATATTCTTTCTAGAATATGCTCAAATTTGATGCTCACGAGAGGGGATAACATCTTAAAATCAATCCCTAACTTGGCTCAAGAGATTAGGAATGAATTGAGGTCATCTTCTCTGGAAAGTGAGTTCCTTTTTCCGCCGACTTTAAGGACCTGGCTCATAGAATGAAGTGATACAGGGCTGAAAGTAGGCAGTTTTCCAACCCTTCAGCAGCTCAGTATATGCGGCAAATAAAGAGAGAATATGAACTCCAACAGGACAGACAAGAATTTCGTGGCCTAATACAAAAGAAACCAAGATATGAAGAAAAACAGCAATTTCGTTCCCAGCAAGGAAGGGAAGCCCTTAACAACAAAAAAGGTCGTACCTTCATTTCGGCCCCAAAAACTGTAGGAAGAAAACAGTCAAATACTCAATGACTTGTTCCTGGCGCCAATTCAAGATCCTCTTCCCGTAGGAAATCGTCTGTCTAACTTTGTAGAAAACTGAAAAAGCATAACAGACGACAAGTTCGTTCTGAACGTCATCAAAGAGGGCTACCGTCTGGACTTAAGTCTGGACTTAAAAAAATACCCTCCTCTAGTACGCAACCCGATCAACGAATCAAATATGTCAAACAATCAGTTGCTAATTTTGGAATCAGAGATTGCCGTAATGCTTGAGAAAGGCGTAATAGAGGAAGTCCAAACTCAGACGTCTCCAGGTTTTTACAATCGGATTTTTCTGGTTCAGAAACAGGAAAACAAGGGTTGGCGCCCAGTAATAGACTTATCTTGCCAAAACCAATTCTTGGACGTGACAACTTTCAAAATGGAGAACCAGGCCACAATACTAACTGCGATGCACGAATCAAATTGGGCAGCGTCAATAGATCTGAAAGACGCCTACTGGCATATCGGCATTCACAAGAGCCATTGAAAATATCTAAGGTTCACCTTCAGAAACCAGATCTATCAGTTCAAGGGGCTCCCTTTCGGACTAGCATCAAGTCCAGCTGTTTTCTGCCACGTGATTGGTGTCATCGTGAGCTATCCCCACCTTCAAGCCATCCAACTGCATGCTTACATGGACGACTGGTTTCTGCACGACTGCCAAACTTCGGTAGTACAGAGCAATGTAAGGACCATCATGATTCTCCTGCACAGACTTGGGTACATGCTGAGTGAGAAATCAGAATTGCAACCTATGCGTCGGATCATATTTCTCGGGTTTCTGGTAGACCTGGAGGTAAAGAGGGTGTACCTAACCCCGGAAAAGATTCAGAACTTGATACTAGCAATCAAGGCAGCTCTGGAAAAATCGCATACCTCAATAAGGCAACTGATGAAGCTGATCGGACTCATCAATGCGGGCTCAA
The DNA here is from genome assembly GCF_049724085.1 of Artemia sp. Qi Xiang Cuo. NCBI lineage: Eukaryota > Metazoa > Arthropoda > Branchiopoda > Anostraca > Artemiidae > Artemia > Artemia sp. Qi Xiang Cuo. The sequence continues at coordinate 28,234,398 of NC_142810.1, read as the reverse complement.
AAGCAATTCCTTTCAACAGACTACATCTCAGGAAATATCAGTTACTAATGCTCAGATTATGGGAGAGGTCTTGGAACGACATAGATTTAAACATCCTAATTACGACAGAGATGAAAGAGGAATTGTCACCGTAGCTGAAAAAAGATTGGCTGAGTAAAGGCCTTCCTCTCAAGCCCCCTATTGTTTCCAAATTAATATTCACTGACAGCTGAATCTACGGATGGGATGGCTTTCTAGAAGGCCCACATCAACTTCGGGGACTTGGTCTCCAGAAGAGAAATCTTTTCATATAAATTGCCTCGAGATAAGAGCCGTATCCAACACAATCAAAGCCTTTGCGGAGGAGCTAAGAAACGAAGTAGTCATGGTAGCGACGGACAGCACGACTGTAGTCAATTACATAAACAAAGAGGGCGGAACCCGCTCTTTCTCCGTAGAGGAGGACTTTATAAAATTCTTCAAGACAACAATGGCCTTGAACGTTCACATGAGGGCAAGAAACATCGCCGGGTCACTCAATCTAGTAACCGAAATACTGTCACGAGAAGGACAAGGTCTGCCCATGGACTGGAGTATCAACAAGAGTGTCTTCAGAGACTTGTCAAAAGAGTACGGATTACCAGAAGTCGATCTATTCGCGACTCGATTGAACCGGAAGATCGACGTATATTTCTCAACAGATCCAGATTGTCTTGCGATTGGCACAGATGCCCTTGTCCACGATTGGTCGAACAAACACAGCTATGCCTTCCCTCCATTTGCCCTGATCCCAAAGGTTCTGGAGAAGGTTCGAAAGTCTGAACTGCCGAATAACACTAATTGCTCCGCAATGGCCTTGCCAAGCTTGGTACACAAATCTTCTCAACCTGCTAGTAGACTTGCCTATACCCCTTGGAGATCAGTCGGATCTCCTCCAGCAGGGTCGACTTAGCCACCCTGCACTAAGGAATCTAAATTTACACGGCTGGAAGATATCGAGCGTGGAATCGAAAAGAGGCGTTTTTCTAAGGAATCAGCCCGTGCAATTGCCCGCCCTCAGCGACGATCTAACATTGAATTTTACAAGGGAAAATGGCAAGTGTTCGTGGGTTGGTGTAGTGAAAGGAAGATTAATCCTCTCGAAACCAGTGCTCAGACAGTTGCAGAATTCATGATATATCTAAGGACTGGTCAAAACCTCGCACCATCAACGATAGATGGTTATTAAGCAGCAATATTTGGAACGCTAGCTCTAGCTAGAGGAACAGATATCAGCAAAAATACTTGTTTGACGAAAATGACAGAGATTTTTTGGCACGAGTCACTGCGGACCCAACATGATATTCCTGTCTGGGATCTTGGCCTTCTTCTAAGGTATTTTAGAACTTCGCAATTTCTTTACTTGTGGAATATTGATATGAAAGATCTTACTCTTAAGACGGTATTCATTACTGCCATCGCATCTGGTCGTCAAAGGAGTGAAATTCATGCCTTGTCCTTCAGTACAGCACAATTTTCGGATAATTCAGTAACTCTCAAGTTTCTCCCTTCTTTTAGACCCAAAACCGAGAAGCCTCATGAGATACCTTCTCCTATCCTTCTTCCCGCGCTAGATGTAGATCCAGATTTGTGTCCAGTGAGAATACTATCGGCCTACGCACAGCGAACGGCTAACATGGCGGTCAGAAAAGGGAGAAAAAGGTTTTTCATTCCTTTTTCTAAAATAACATCATGAGAGGTGGCAGCTGGAACCATTTCTTCTTGGATAAAGCAGGCATATGAGGATAAAACTATGGCATATGAGGCAGCAAAAGAAGAGTGTAGAAAAGGGAAAGCACACGACACAAGATCCATGGCGGCGTCATGGGGGCTATCAAAATCAGTACCACTTGCTGATATAACGAGTGCTGCTGGCTGATCTTTGGAGTCTACTTTCAGACAACACTACCTTCAGGAAATAGAAGATCGAACCGATGCTCTACATTTCGTTGCGGTTCAGACAGTTTTATAGTTTATACATTTGAATATTCGGGTTTGAAAGTAAAATTTTATATTAGTTGATTTATGAACCCACCACCAAATCGGTTGGATTCTAAGCTTTTGTTAATAAATGTACCAACGTCTGAGGTAATGGCGACGCCAAAACCGAACTTTCGAATGAAAGTTCAGTTTGACTAGCCGATACTTACCTCATATGTTGGTACATAGAGTCCCTCCTTCCTCCCCGCTCATAGAGAGTTAAGGAATTATAAGGGATTTAGTTCAAAACAGAAACTGATCTGATTCGGCCATGTGAGAAGAATAGGATCATTGTGGAAACGTTTATGTTTCCTGAGAATTTGTGGTGTCTTAACCCTGTCTTTGTATTGCAAAAGCTTTTGTTAATAGATGTACCATTGTATGAGGTAAGTATCGGCTAGCCAAACTGAACTTTCATTCGAAAGTTCGGTTTTTGCGGGACAAAATGCCAGAAGTTGGCACTTTGTTGTGACTTGATCTCTTTTGTTACTTAAAGGGGCGATAAACCCTTAAATTGTCTTTCTAATTAGTCATGCTCCAATAATTTATGACAACTGGTTTAGTAAAATCACCACCTCTGGCAGAAAAAAAAGATCACGCTTGTGTGACTTTCCTTTTCTGCCAAATAAGAAATTTGATATTTTTATAGATAAAAACTTGTGCGTCCGCACAGGCACAATTTTGTTGCACAATTTACAACAAAATCGCACCCTTTTTGGGGGTGTGTAACCTTTTCTAAATTATGGAAATTTTCATGTAACAATAGCTTTTGACGAATAATTTAAAATTAATGAATTTTACATAGTTAGAATCACCATAAACAGTAGGGGAGCATGCGTTCAGCCCCCCAAACCTCACCTTGGAAAATACGCCCTTCGGAAAATACTCCCCTGGAGCTATTTTTAGGGGAGAGGAGTACAAAAGAATTAAAAAACGCATCAAAAATGTGAAATTGATATTTAATCCATCTTGATTTCTGTGACTTTAAACCCCAAAATGAGCAGAATTTATTCCGTATAGGAGGGGGACTACCCCTTCATCATCCCCACCTCCACCTGATGGTCGTAAAAACTTATGAGGATGCTCACTCGATCAGAAAATGAGAGTTATTGTCTTTTTTTATAAGTCGAAAGTGATTGGAGACCAACGAGCCACTGGGGGTATTTTCCACTGGGGGAGGATGTTCCAGGAGTACTTTCAGCGGGATGTATTTTCCTTGTGGGGTATTTTCCGTGGGGATATTTTCCACGGGTGTATTTTCCGAGGGGGAGGGGGGGGGTAAACACCTTGACCTAAATAGCAGATATTTCAAAACACGTTTTGCTTACAGTTCATTACTACAAAATTTTGACGGGCTCTATTACAAAATCTGGGCATAAATGTATACCCTATGGGGCTTCAGCACTGCCCCTTACCCTCAGAAAGATCCACTGAGTATACACCCTAACAGGCGTGGTGCAACTATGCACTCCTGTACCAATTTTATGAAGTCTCTATGAATCAACGCAGTTTAAAAAAAAGTTTGAAAACAATTGTCTATATTAACCGCTTGTTTTGTGTAGACCGCATATACTTTTAGGAACGAACGCGTCATTATGTGGAATTTTGGTCTCTTAAACTGGGAGGTTGAATGTATTTTCGATAATTTTAAACTGATTGATGTTCTAATAATTTTCTTCCGGTAGCCTTCTGGCTCCAGGCCAAAATTCAGGTTTTATTCTACTAAATGGCTGAAAATTCCATTTTACTGTGGGGTAATCTCTTTTGTTACTTTAAAAAGAGCACTAGAAGTTGCAACATCTGTTTGAATGAACCCTCTGCCGAAATTCTTTGACCATTCTTTCACCTCAATCTCCCCTAGAAGAAAAAAAACATCCATGACCATCCTTCTCACACAAAAATGCAGAGTTTTGCATCTTTGAGGACAGGGGGCTGAAACCTCCGCAATAAACGATTTTTCTCTGGTTCATAACTTTTAATGGCTTAACTTGAAACTTCTCGAATTTCTCGTATTTGTAATCAGCGTAAAAGCCAATTCTTTCGATGCGTATAGTGCTCTCAAAATCTCGTTTTTTTTTACAGTTTCGGATAGTATTACCTCGAGCCGTTATTTACTTTCAGTTCGTCACTACGAACTATTTGAAAGAAGGACCAAAAGTAAGACACATGGAAAGAAATTTAGAATTATTTTTCCCTACATGAAAATGGGTAAAATTTTATTAATATATTACTTAAGACTTTACGTGTTTACTTGTCACATGAAAATAAGAGGGCGAGAATATTAATCGATACAAGTCACACAAAATCGGTAAAAGCAGGATCGACAAAGAAATATGCAAACAACTACCCCCCCCCCACCCGCCCCCCATAAGAAATTTAAAGACGCTTTTAGAATTTTAATTCGATTTACACAACTTTATGCCAGGCAAATATACTTTGGGCTTCCAGGTCCATACCCCTCATATCCCAAAATTCGGAAGATCTTCTCGAGTATTCCTAACAGTGTTATTACCAGTTTGCTTTTTAAATGAATTATCTAAATGTCGCTCATGGCCACTACTAGGGAGTAGTATCCCTTCTCCCTTACGAAAAGAAAACGAAGGCAATAAACTTGACGCTGGAACCTGGACCCCTGCACGTTTGCCCTCCTTGTCCTTAGATTTATTTAAAACAAAGTCATTTCCCTCTAAATCAGGATTTATTACCTATTAATACATCTAAAGTGCTTTAAATAATGCCATAGTATCTATTCGTTGGAAAATTCACATACACACATGGAAAGATTTTTTAGTGGACCTCCCCTCCCCCATATCATCGAAATGCAGGCCCTTAAAATAAATTATTGCGTAAATACCTGCCTTGAGTATTTTTAAAGTTTAATTCTAGTTTTATTTTACGGATAACATTATATTAATGAATACAGACTGAATTTGAAACCAACTGTGTTTCAAACAGTTCGTGGTAACGAACTGTAAGTAATGAGCGACCCGGCTCAATAGTAACCGAAACTCTAAAAAAAGGAATTTTGATATCAACAGATACATGAAAGAATCAGATTTTTATGCTGATTTCAAATATGGGTAAGACTAAATCAAGTTTAGTCTTACCCATCAAAAGTTACGCGATAAAATTTGCCTTATTTTCGAAAAAAGGGGGAAACAACCCCTTAAAAGTCATAGAACTTTAATGAAAGTCACACCATCAGATTCAGCGTATCATAGAACCCTACTACAGGAGTTTCAAGCTTTTATGTGCAAAAATGTGTAATTTTGTATTTTTTGCCAGAAGAAAGATCACGGATGCGTGTTTATTTTATTTATTTTTTTCCAGGGGGTGATCATATCGATCCAGGAGTCCTAGAATATTGTGATAGGGCTCATTCGAACGGAAATTAAAAGTTCCAGTGCCCTTTTTAAGTGACCAAAAAATTGGAGGAGAACTTGGCCCCCTCCCACGCTCATTTTTTCCCGAAGTCACCCAATCGAAATTTGAGATAGCCATTTTGTTCAGCATAGTCGAGAATTTAATAGATATGTCTTTGAGGATGACTTACTCCCCTACAATTCCCCGGGGAAGGGTTGCAAGTTATAAACTTTGCCCATTGTTTACATAAAGTATTGGTTATTGGGAATTATACAGACGTTTTCAGGAGGGACTTTTTTCTGGTGGGGAGGGGGGGTCAGAGTTGGGGGAAGGAACATTTCTATGAAGGGGGTGCCGGATTTCCCAGCATTATTTAAAAAACGATCAGAAATTAAACAAACAAAACAAGTTTTTTTTCAACTGAAAGTAAGGATCAACTTTAAAACGAACAGAAATTATTACGTATAATCGCCAATTAGTCAATACTTCACTCTTTACGCTAAAGTTTTTTTTTAGTACTTCCAAAAGAGCTATCTATTCTAATTAACCGACCTTTGTGATTCAGGGGTTTGTGATTCAAATAAAATTTGAACTTTAGCGTAAAGAGCGAGGTATTGGCAGGGGGGTGAGTTACCAAATAAACGTAATAAAAACATACGTTAATTCGTTAGTTACGTCAGAAAAAAATTTCGAGAAAGCCATTTAGCAAAAAAAAAAGAAAATTAATATTCAAATTTCGTTTTAATTATTCATGTACGTTGAGCCAAAATCAAATCTATATTAATTCAAAAACGTTCAGAAATTAAATAAAAAACAAGTTTTTCTAACTGAAAGTAAGGAGCGACATTAAAACTTAAAACGGACAGAAATTATTCCGTATATGAAAGGGTCTGTCCCCTCCTCAACGCCTCACTCTTTATGGTAAAGTTTGAGACTGTCTCACAACTTTATTTTTAAAACAATAAAAAACTTTAGCATAAAGAGCGAGGCGTTGAGGAGGGGAAAGACCCTTTCATGTACGGAATAATTTCTGTTCGTTTTAAGTTTTAATGTCGCTCCTTACTTTCAGTTAAAAAAACTTTTTTTTTCGTTTAATTGCGAGAAAGGAACTCATCAAGCCATCACATTCGTAAACTTTTCTTCCCTATGCCCCTTAGTGATTACAACCGGGCAAGATGAAAGGAAGAGGTTGTATAGAGGTTGCAAGAGCCTAGGTTGTATATCCCACCAGTATGGAATTAAGGGTAATTTCGAATGCCTAGACTAAAAGTTAATATTCTGTGTGCATTTTTGTCAACAGTTTTGCCACTTTTATATTAAACATGCAATAACATGCATAAGCTACTATTTAGTTAACTACACTGGTCACACTCTGGCAAAGCTGATCGCTATTCAAAGTAAAGATTTACTATTTGCAATAAGACACGCAAGCGCCTGTAAAAAAAGAAAAAAAAAGAGTGATTTAACGATGATTTGACCATTATTGTCACGTATATACAGTTCAGTAACCGCAATATTTTTTCTATCATAAATATGTATATGGATAACACAAAATCAAATGTAATTTTCCTGAAAGTGGCTTTAATCTGTATTGACGCGAAAAAACTAAATGTCTGGTTTTCGACCTGGCATTTTATAATAAAACTAGTTTAATAATAATAGATGTTTCAATTAAAAACTTAGCTTCCAGTATTTCAAAACTTGTTTTTGTCAGAAAAAAAAAATGTAAAATAACATCTCTAAGCGGTTGTTTATTTCTTTTTTACTTTTTTCTGTTTCTCGTTTGTTTTTAAATTATGCTTTTCTTTTTAATTCATCTTGTTCATATTTTTTCGTCTCTTTCTTCTAGCCTTTGACCCAAAGAGTATATGCGATTCCTATGTCTATGAAAATATATCTCAGCCGAGTAAGAATATACTGCCGTATATATAAAACATTTATTAATAGTTCCTTCTCGTAAAAAATAAAGAACAATTAATACTGAAAAAACTGAAGAACAAGAAAATATGCAGTGGAAAGTCAAAAGAAGAACTGCCAAATAACAAGTCAAAAGCTAGAAAAAAAACTAACTTCTCTTTCAGCTTTTTAATTTGACGAGTAATTTTGAATGAAGCAATTTTTTCACCTTAATTTTTCTTTTATAAACAAGCACTTGTTAAAAAGGTTTATACTTCTCCAATCGGGATTTAATTCTGAAAACAGTATGTAAACCGCAAAATGATAAACCACTAACTTCCTAAAGCAAAAATTGTGTTCCTGCAATACGACTCGTGTTGAAAACAATCAGGACGGTTTTAAAAGCAGTTTTAAAAGCGTTGTCTCGCTAGGCCTCCCAAAATCATAAGATTTCATAGATCCATATTTTTCATATATTTGCATATTTTTCAAGTTTTGCTAATTGTCGAAATGCCAATAAATTTATGCGTCCGTGACTGGGCAAACGTTTATAGTTCTCTTAGAGGCAAATGAATACAGACAGTCCTTGTATTCTTTTTTCGTTCTTCCTTTTTATTAGCATTTTTCTTGAGCTTTCCCATTCAAGATTCGCTTATGGATAGTTTCTATCCACCCTAAAAAATAAGTATGCACTTTGTAGCCAAAAGCTTCAACAGGGTCAAGAAGAGAGCTGGGGCCCATATGAAAACGTTAAACCCGTGCCCGAACTTGTCTCTCCAAGCACCACTTGTGTGTTTGTTCCTAATAAATGGATCCTGCCGAAATCAAGGTGGAAGGTTTTCATTCTTGAGGGGACTGGTAAATAAAAAGGTAAAGAATACGGTACCGGACTTTACAGTCTCTACCGGCGGCGCTGATCTCCGTTTCATAGCCCTTCATACAAGAAGTACAAAGGGGGATTGGGGTCAGCCCTACTGTGCTTTCGCACGTCCTTCCTGTTTACGTTTCCCAGATTTCTCCAGGTACCCATTTAGAGCTGGGCCGGCTCTGGTTCAGCTTAGAGAGTCAAGCCACTGACCCCTGTTCCGGACCAAATAACTTACGACAGAAGACTGGGGTTGGTCAAACTGATTTTAATCTTAACTTAGTAAACTACAAATTAAATTTTTATATATCTATTGAACTCTTTCGTGTTTTGTGAGAGGGATGAGGCCCTTAGGATCGTTGCAGCGGTAGCCCTATCCTTGTAAAACCCCACCCAAAATTTTGCAACTATAACTCTGAAATCACAATTCGCTTGCGTTAATTATTGTTATCCTGGTTCTGGCTATGGGCGAGATTTTCTTTGTCAAATTTGTTCTTAGAAATTATTATTAACAATGGAAAAAGATAAAAGACCTACGTTGCAGTCAAAACCTCCTCATTCTTGAGTTTTATTCCAATGTCACAAGTCACTCGTGCCGAAAAAACTAATGTGTCTATTGTTTTCTACCGTCACACCTCCTGCGGACTGAAGAATTACGTCAAATGACGCGACTGGGAAATCGCAAACTTATTGCCTCGGAGATGATTACTTAGAACTAAGGTAATCTTGCTTTATCTGACCAATGCAGATAAGATAATTATTACGCTTCGGAACAAGCAATGCGATTATGTCGCAAGTACATCTGGCGGGAGCATGCGACTTCTCATGATAGCCAAAACATTAGACAGATGGAAATCAGAGATAAGACGTGAAAATCCAAAATTCACAGCAATCAGGACTCGAATACAAAAATTCTAGTAAGTCATTATTTCGTCAAATTACTTACCAAATGCACATGTACCTTCTTTTCATCTTCTACGACCATGGACTCATTATTATTGTCCCCGAAAGAAGCATAGGGTAAACCAAACCAAATAAATAAACAACACCAAAGAACTGTGAAGCAAAACCGTATCCAGGGGGGGGGAGGGTACCCGGTTTGAACCTCCCCCCGAAATTTTTGACCGAGTCGAAGATTTGTCTAGAAAATAGCTGTAAAGACAAAACCTTACCAGAAAAAAAATATGCTCCTACACTAAATCCTATTGCATTTTGTGGGTAAACGGTTCTGATCAGCTTACGCAATTAGTTAACCGTAGGTAACCCCATGTTCACCTGACCTTGAATAGTAAATTGAGGATCATTCATCTACACCTGTGGATCTGAAGGGCACTGGAGCCATCGTTGAAGCCTCTGAATCACGCACACTGGAACCAACCACGACGCAACACGCACCTGCACCAACCCAGTCTCTGTCGTTGTTTGCAAATGACATCGGTCGTTTTGTCAACAAATCATCCAGTCTCGATGCAAATTCTAAACTTCGTTTGCTGAAGAGCCCTTGGACTCCAGATATCTCCTACATTTTTCCAGTATCCGAAAAACGGAAGCTGAAGTTTCAGTTAACTTGGCTCGCTCGTTCAGTTGGTTGTCCTATTCTCCGTCTGAGGACGCTGCTTTTTGCAGATTTTGCGTTCTGTTCTCGTCAAAGACAGCTGGCAAAGGCTGCCACCAGCGCTTGGGGAATCTAGTCACCAAATCATTCAGGAATTGGAAGGATGCGATAGAGTGCTTCACAGTTCATCAACAAGCAGAGTTTCATAGAAACTGCATCGTATCGGCTGAAAACTTCATTTCTGTCTCGGAGAAAAGGCAGAACAATATCATGCACCAATTATAGGCGGCAAGAAAAGCGCAGGTTCAAGAAAACCGCCAGAAATTGTGACCAATGGTTGAGACGGTGACATTCCGTGGGTAGCAACAACTTGCCCTTCGCAATACCAACGATTCCGATCCCATTTCGGTCTCAGGTTCAGAGCCTTCTCACAATGATGGCAACTTCCGAGCAGTACTGTGGCTGAGGGAGAGATACGGTGACGATGTTCTGAAGAACCATCTTCTTTCTGCTGCCGGAAATGCCATATATCTTTCTCCCATCATCCAGAATGGTATTATCACCACATCTGGGGAGATTCTTCAGCAGTCTATTATGCACAGAGTAAACACAAGTCCATGCTTTTCGGTGCTTGCCGATGAAACGGTGGACGCTTCGAATACCGAGCAGCTGTCTGTTTGCGTCCGCTACACTTTAAAAGGGAACCTGCATGAGGAACCTTGGTTTTACCCCAGTTTCTGATTTGACTGGGCAAGGGCTGGCTTCATCAATCCTGCAATTTCTCGAAAGCCTTGGTCTTAATCTGAACAAGATGGTTGGTCAGGGATATAATGGTGCAGCAGCGATGAGTGGGCATCTTATGGGTGTCCAGGCTGTTATACGTGAAAATTATCCGAAGGCGCTTTGCGCCCATTGTAGTGCGCACAGTCTCAACTTGGTCATCTCATCTGTATGCTCTATTCCGGCGTTTAAGCATTTCTTCGGTGTCTTGTCACAAGTCTGCAGTTTTTACCATACTTCCTCACTCAGGGCACAGAATTTAAAAGAGAAGATCAACGAAATACTACCGGATTCAAGGAAACATACTTAACCGGACTCCGCGATACAAGATGGGTGGAGCGCCACGATTCAGTCGTGCGTTTTCTTGAGCTGTACCAACCAATCCTGCGATCCCTGGAAGCTCTTGAAGAGAACGGAAATGCAGAAACCTATGCAAAAGCGGCGCAGTTGCTGGACACGATGAACCAGTCGCAATTTGTTGCGTGTCTCCATGTGGTCAAAGAGGTTTTCTGCCTTACGCTTCCACTGTGCAAGACTCTTCAGTCAGTTGAATTTGATTTGGCAGCTGTATGCAGGCACGTGAAACTGTCCTTTCAAAAACAAAGGAAATGCGAGGAAATGCTGCTACTGCTTTCACGTCTATTTTCGACGAAGCTCAGAGTTTTGCCGGCGACTTAGGACTGGAGATGACTCGTCCAAGGACGAGAGGTGGCCGGAGTATGCATGCAGACGATCCAGACCATCTCAACCACTATAGAACTTCGCTCTTTATTCCTTTCCTGGACCACTTCACTTCCGAGCTGAAACAACGATTTGTGCTTCACCAGAAACTGCTGTCAAATCTCAGCGTCTTTTCTCCTGCCAAAATTGTTTTTTGTCGATCTGAAGGCATTAAACCTGGAGTCGTTGGTTGGATTGTTTTGCGATATTATTACCGAGCCAGACTGTATGAATCAAGAAAATGAGCTATTGCGCATCAAGTGGGAGAATGTTCCGGTATCAGAGAGGCCTACGTGTGCTGTGTCTTCGCTTCAGGCATGCAACGCCAACTTTTTTCCAAATGTTTTTCTTCTTCTGGCTGTTCTTGCGACGTTACCTGTTAGCACTGCTACTCCGGAAAGAAGTTTCTCAACGCTCAGAAGGCTCAAAACCTGTCTGAGAAACTCAACAGGAGAAGAACGATTGAGTGGCTTAGCCCTCCTTGCAGTCCATAGGGACGTTGACATCTGCTCTGACAAGGTCATCGACATTTTTGCAGGGAAGAAAAATCGTTGCCTCTACTATTTGGCTTCTTTTTGCGTTAACTGTTTTTGCTGTCTCCAAAAAAAAAAAAAAAAATTGGCTTGTAGTGTTAAACTATCTCTAAATAATTGTCTTGTTTTTGTGTTTCTAGCAAAAAAAAGAAAAAAAAGAAAAAAAAAAAAAAAAAAAAAAAAAAAATGCCCCTTAAAGAAACGAAAGTATGCCTAGTGGACGCGTCCTCGTTCGCAAGGGGCAGACTAACGGTCTCGAGATAACGTAATTTTGCTCGAGGATACGGCCCTGCTGTGAAGGGTGGGAGTAAAATTCCGGAATGAACGTAAAATTTTTCTATGTCCCAGAAAATTGTCGAGCTACGTGAACAAAACTTTCTAGAACTGATCTACCAGAAGATAACGTATTTTCATGTTCCATCTCCATTTGTTTCCCCTCTACAGCACCAACTTCTTAAGGACTTGGAGTGACTTTTACTAGGTGAATGAAACCTTAAGGAAAATATCTACATTCCAAATACGGTTCTGGGAATGTGTTTAAACTTTCACACCTCTACTTCTTCCTTACTTGAAAGTTTTAAAAGATTCTATGACAATGAGTATTGCCTTTGACAAAAATTCCGACTTTGGCTTAGAATCTAGCTCCAATCTTGAGAACAGTGGCATAATTTCGTCAAAATCCTGGAGAGGGGAGGGCAAAGTTGGAGCCGATTCTCCTAATTCAAGTGAAAATGACAGCGAAAAATGAAAAATGATTCTTATAGTACCATAAAGGCAAATATATACGTACTAAAGAAAACTAATCTGTTTCTCTGAACGCTTGAATTATGCAACTTATCTTAGTTTTGATAAGGATTTACGCAGTAACTAAATTTCAGCTGGGGTCTGGGGGGGGGGGGAACTGGGGTACTGAGGGGGCAGTTGCCCTCCCCCGTTCCATAGCAAATTACACCCCTGCCTGAGAACCGCAGTTTAAACATCTGCAGACCAAAAACGCAGTCTCTAAGCCAAAACTGTATGATGTTCTTTTTAGGTTAAGACAGGCCAAGACCTGCCTGGAAAGTTTTATTGGCTCAGATAAACAACTTTCCGAGATAGCAAAAAGCCACCTTACTAGAATTTTACCACCTTTCAGAATTGTGAACAATATGCTCTCTATTATTTGATTTCTTAGCAAACTGCAGCGTGTCAGAATCTTAGGCAAGTCTGAATTTAAAAGATACTCCTACCCCCTACTATACAGGTAGTGAAGTAATGAAATGGCTTAAACCTTCCATTTGACACTCAAAATCTGTCAGGATAAAAGATTAGCAGCCGCCTCTCGAAACCCATTCAAACACGTAGTCTAAACAAATCTTTTTCAAATATTACTAGGTTAGGTAAATTCCTTCCCCCTCAAGATTAATCTGAAATATATACAGAACACTTAATATTTGAAGTTATACATTAAACTTTTAAGAATCGCCGCTCCTTCCCTCCCAAGAAAGATTAACTAATCTATTCCCTATTAAGTGATTAATACAAATTTTATTCCACAAAAGAAGTTTTTCAAATGAAAGTAAAGAGCTGCACTAAACCAAAGACGAGCAGAAATGAAGTCAAATAATTTCTCAAGCGCAAAACTGCTATAAACCACCGTCAATAAATAAATGAAACCCAAAACGAACAGATATTAAAATAAATAATTAGGTCAAACTCCAAACGAGCAGATACTAACACAAAGAGGAGTGGGGCTAAAGCCCCTGTCACTTCTAAAGACAAAAACATAAATTGTAGTTTACTGAAAACAATCTTTATTTCGGTATATGTGCTTTTATTTCTCATAACATAAAAAAAACACGGTACTTATGCATTATATTTAAACCAGCGCAATACGCGAAAGAAGTCAAGTCTGATTAATGCTAATGAAATAAAATAAAATAGGATGAATATATAATAGTTTAGAAAAAAACTTGGGGTATATATTTGCACATTAGGGAGGTGAGGGTGGGGGGTAAGCATAACATATATTAGATATGTAACCTAACCTAGGTACCTCCCCCCTCCCCCCTAAACCCTAAAAAACAATCGTTTAAATATTGTAAACTCAATGAGAAACCACGCTTTGGGATCAATTTATCTAGCAAACACCCGTTTGTCTGGTTTCGTGTCTTGTTTCCTTGTGCAGTCTATAGCGCTGGTTTAGTTATAATGCATAAGTACCAAAAACACCATTATAACCAAGATTATTGAAAAAACAAACAAATGAATATAGCAGTGGTTCTCAATCTTATTTAGACAATGTACCTCTTTTACACACAAAACATTTTATGCCCCTCTTTTAAGATACCGGTACTAAGGAAACTATAGCTAAAATATAAATAAAACTGCCAGTACAAGAGCTAAAGGGTTGTTTTATTTTTGTGTTGCCTGGCCGCGTACCCCCTAAAAATTATTGTGTACCCCCAAGGGGCACACGCACCACAGCTTGACAACCACTGGAATACAGATTGATAGTTTAATATATACTGATATTCCTTCTTGAAAGTCTTTAGTTTAGATTTATAATCCATAAAAGAGAAAACGTTTATAATGCATTTGGTTATCAGTAAAGTGTAAACAATGTTCTGGTGTGTGGATGGCACAGGAGACGTTAGCCTTACTCCTATTTGTGCTAGTTTCTACTCGATATGAGTTAGACCTGGTTATTTATTGTAATTTCTGATTGTTTAGAGTTTCATTTATCGATTGAGAGTGATTTATGGCGGTTGTACGCCTGAAAAATTATTCAACTTTATTTCTGCTCATTTTTGGTTTAATGTAGATCTTTACTTTGTTTGAAAGACGTCTTTCGAGGAAAAAGCTTGTTAATTAATTTTGTTCGTTTTTAATTGGCACAGTCGTTTTATGGTTAAGTATAAAATATTTTAGATCTTCTCGGTTTTTCTATATGCAAAACCCAGGTTTTGGTTTAATATTTACATGTTGGGCAAAATTTTGCAACAATTTCTAATACTAGTGTAATATAATGCTCTGGATTGATTCGTACAAGGAAACATATTCAAACATATGGATTGAAAATCTGCAAAATATTTGGAGCTCTGTAGGACTGACGGAATTCTAACTCCCATCATGTTGCAACCTTGAATATAGACACATAATAATCAACTATCTCGCTCCATATGCCATGAAAGTTTCAGCTTAATTCTCTTGGCTTTTCCTGAGACATCGTAGATACACCCTTTTGACAACCTTGGATGCACATAGTTAATCTTGATTTAGCTAAGTTTCCCACTCAGCATGCCCAGACGCTTTTAAGTTAATACTCTCGGAGCAATTCCTAAGATATTGTAAATGTCCCCTTTAGGCGAAACAGGATACACATAGTGGCTTTTGATTTAGTTTAACATCGTTCAAAATATCCTGCAGTTCCAACATAATACCATAGTTTTCCCTTGGATATTTTACAGACACCCTTTTGAAAACTTGTACAAGTAGTCACAGTCCCATATAGCAGCGGTCGCAGACAAGTAGTCGCAGCTGCTAGTAGCCATAGTCACTGTGTTACATATTCCCAGTCACAGTTACAAATAGTTCTACCTGCAGATTCTAGCAGTTGTTGCAATTAAGTCGTATGTAGTTGCAATCTTTTTCTTTTGACTTGACTTTATTAACCAAAAACACTATACATAAATTTGTACAAAGGAGACAGAGAGGCAATTCTTCACGGCTCCTTTAATAATAAAGAAACTTAAAAAATAAATTACATTTTAATAACTCCCATGGAGCACAGAGAAAAAGAAAGAAAGAAGTAAGACAGAGAAAAAAAAAAGGAGAAAAGAAAAAAAAAAAAACAAAGAAAACATTGACTCATTGAGATAAGGAAGGGATTTACAAACAAATTATAATTAAATCAATAATTTATTCAATCCCCACTACTTGAGGCGGAAAGGACTATCTCTTTCATTTTCTCTCATATATTTCATATATATATATATATATATATATATATATATATATATATATATATATATATATATATATATATATATATATATATATATATATATATATATATATATATATATATATATATATATATATATATATATATATATGTATATATATATATGTATATATATATATATATATATATATATATATATATATATATATATATATATATATATATATATATATATATATAGTGATGGTGATTCAATTTTTATATCAAATAGCTTATATTTGTCGGCAATCAGGGGAAGTTGATATCTCAAACTTAGTCTTAATCTCTCGTTTTTGTCAAACGGGAAAAGAAACTTATTCTTAGCTCTTGATAAATGGCTATGCTTATTTTCAACCAAAAGTTTCATGCTATGGAAAGAATGATCTCTTTGTTGGATGTTTAAAAACCACATACCCAAATTAAGATGAAAAATTTTTTTCAAATCAAGAATATCCAGAACAAAAAAAAATGTTTTAGTTTGAGATAATTTTTCTGTCTCTCTAGGGTGAGTTAAGATATGGTCCAGAATTCTTATTGATTTAATTTGAACAATTTTGAGTCCTCGTACATGCGAAGGGAAAGTCAATATCCAAATGCTCGGGGAATATGGAAAATAGCATTCAACTAATGAAAAATATAAGGTCCTTATGATTTGATACGGAAACAGAAACTTCAATCGATGCAAACAACCGAGATTCCTGGACACTGTTGCCACGAGTTTACTAATATGTGCTTTAAACGACAAAGTTGAATCTACATATATACCTAAATATCTAAATGGATCCACTCTTTTTACGGCGGAAATTCCAATATTAATAGTTTGAAATGAAACACGCCTCACTGACTTCGGACTTCTCTCAAAAACAATAAATTCCGACTTCTCTAGGTTAGGTATTAGTCGATTATCATGATACCAAGAATTTACACTCAGAGCAATAGTTTCGAGGGTCAATTGTAGGTCCTCCTCATTACCCGCCTTCAAACTAATTGCGGTGCCATCTGCAAATAATATTGGTATCTCTTCTTCTGAAGGCATGCAATTTGGAAGATCATTTACATTAGACCCCGGCGCCGCATCGATGAGGGAAGACCGGCGGCGGCGGGGCCAAAACAGCGTGCCGCCGCCGCGTCGCCATGGCCAAAACAGCGCGCCACCACCAAGCCGCCGGCGCGATCAATGTTAACCGCAAACAAATGTTTTCATCAGTCTATCTCAAATCACAGCTTAAATTTACAACAGATTCGAGCCTATTCATGAGTTCAAAAAATTCACAAGTCGCTGGCTGGAAACTGGTCTTCGTTATTCTTCGTTATATCAAGATAAGTAGAGATTTGATAGAAACAAATCGGCTATGGTGTTTTAGAACCATTGCATATTAGTTGAAGTGTCTATTATCTATGTATTCCGAATATCAAAACATTTTAAAGTTCGTCGTTGTATTCACTAAGCATTATTGTGTGTAAAACTTTAGATACCGTACCAAAAAATTTGGCATTTATCTGGGTAAAAAATTTGAGAAAAACTTTGAAATTAGAATATTAACTTTGTAACAGTGCTCTTTGCCAATATCTACTCTTTAACGTTTAAAACCGTTGAAATAGATAAAATTGATATTGATTGTTTTTTTGTTTTTTTTTGCTCGTTTGTTTTCCTAAGAAGCCTTCTTGTATTAAAACTGGTTTCAAATAACAACTTAAAAAAAAAGCATTTTAATTTTTTTTTTTTTGGCTTCTTTATAGAATATATGTCATATAGGCTAAGGGTGAACTGATGTTTTTGTATTGCTTTTGGCTGCTCTTTTGGACATTATTAATTTTTTCTTTTGGGGATTCATTCCAAATTACAAACTCATAAATACCTAATATGAGTCAAATTATAAACTGCATCTAAAAGGAGTAAATTTATCAAATTGAAAGATACATGATGAACACATCACATGAGAACACTTGAATTACAATGAAACAAAAAACACTTGATAGTTTATTCGGTATGAAGAAAAATGAAGTGCTAGATATTTTCTTGGGTAAAAAATGAAAAGCTCATCCGTTCTAAATGTAATTAAATGAAATAATATGCAGACTGAAGTAGCCCCAGGAAGATGTTGAGATTTTCTTCTTAGTTCGTCACTTTTAATCCAAGCAAAATGTTTGGACACTTAGTATCAGTTATTGAGTTTAAGCTTTGATTTCTAAATGCTCACAAAAATTACCAAATTTAAGAAGGTCACAACAATAAGTCACCTGGGGTCGAAATACTCAAATACTCCTCTTTGATCCCCATCCAGGCTCAAAGCTTCTGCTATGGCCATATCCCTGGAAATCTCCAAAAAGTTTCTTTTTAAAATAGCTTTCAAGCGTAATTAGGGGTATTTAGCCTTTTTTGCTTTTCTTCAAAGCTTTGAAAAAAGTGTTATAATATTCAAATGTTACATTTGTGCATATTTTTGGTAATCATTTGTGGGGTGATCGAATTTTTTAAACCACTGACGTAAGAACGTTGCAACATCTAGTACCCTGAGGTCATAAGACTGTCAAAGACTCCTCCTTGAACCTCCCAAATTGAAAGCTTTTATTTTGACCTGATGTAACTTGGGCACTGGACCAAGGGCGCCATTGTCACTCGAGCACAACGTTAGGTGGGGATGTCGATATCACTTTCGTAACACCAATTCGTTTTATTGTGAATCTGCCTAGTAATTATGAATGGATGTTTTCAAAGTAAACCCGTTTCATCAATAAGAAAAAAAACGGGTTGGGCGCATATAACTATACATGACTATACAACTATACGTAACTATACATATAGTTTTATCGCCTTTGGACGATACAACTATACATGTGCTGTATTAAGTATATTTCACGAAAATCTTGTTAATTTTTGTCAACTTTTCAACTTTTTGGCATCCCTGCTTTAAATAAAAAAAAAAAAAATCAAGGTTCTATCACTCAAATATAATTACCCCTATGCCCCCCCCCCCCTCTGGATACCATCTTGATAGGATACCGTCTCTACTTTAAATTAAAAAATTAACGTTTTGGCATCCCTGCTTTCAATTAAAAAATCGAGATACTATCATTTAAATGTAATACCTCCCTACCCCCCCCCCTCTGGATACCACCTTGATAGGATACCATCTCAGATTTACATTAGAAAAAAAAATTGCTAAATAATTAACTAGGTCACTATATGGTTAAAAAAAACACGCAAAATAACGTTAAATAGCTTATTGTTCCTTGAAAAAAAAAAAAAAATAGGGTATGAGTAAAGAGGTACAAAGACAACGACAAAAATGTCGAAATCATTCCGATGTACCTCAAATTATTGGAAAACTGAGTCAAAGATTCGCCGTGGCATTCAATAAGATCCAAAGAATTTAATTAAAAGGAAGCACACACAAAAGCCAAATTAGGCCAGTAGCTACTAAGAAATCGCAAAATACCCAAGACAATGAACAAGTCCCAATAGGGGGCCCTGGGTCTATCAAAATATTTCAATGGATTCCCAGGGAATTTGATATCATTTTCATCTGTCTCCACTTTAAATGAAAAAAATAATTATCTTTTTGGCATCCCTGCTTTCAATAAAAAAAAAAATGAGGTATTATCATTTAAAAATGATAGCCCTGTATCCCCCCCCCCCCTATAGGAAATAATTTACAATTTATTTATTAATCATATTTTTGGGGTAACTTCCGTTTCAATCTTTAATTCCCCAGCCTTGTACATAGCTTAGTTTATAGCTAAATTTTGTCTCAATGGAAGGTTTTTTTTTTTAGGGGGGGGGGAGGGTAAAAATGTTTCAGAAAGAATATTGTATTTTCTATCAGGCGTTCAACAATTGAGTATTAAACATTAAGAAAATTTTGTCTAAAAACAGGAAAAGAAAAAAAATCTGCGAACTTACAATTCAGCTGTAGAAACAATATGTCGGCTGTCAATTTCAAAATCCAACTGAAGACTGAAGCTGCATAGTAGTGAATGCGTTCTATAATTCTATTCAACTTGAAAATAAAATTCTTGACTACGAATGATGTAAGAAATAGCGTTTGGGAAACTGCATTCGAAATGATTTAAACTCATATCATAAAGACGATACTTTTTTGTCAACATATGAAGAGCTGTGTATATTGCAATATTTGCAATTGCATATAGCATATGTCTGGTTTTTATGGAAAGTAACAAAAGAGACGAAAATTAACGAACAAGAGAGTAGTGAAAATTATGTTATGCAAAGTAATATTTGGCAGGGAAAGTCACTGGTGATAAATCGCTAGGGGTGGCACCGTGATTGCTTGATTTTCGGGGAACAAAATTTTTTTGGGGGTGACGCATAGATTTTTGGGGAAATACCCGAAAATTCAGGGATAGTGCAAGCCCTGCTTGATTTCTAATCAGGAAAATTGAAATACTAAACCACCCGAGAAGGAAAAGCTCCGACTTTGTGTAAAATATATTTGTTTTTGCTTTTATAACTTTAATGAATCAAATAATATTAACATTTTGATTACTAAATATCAGTATATGTATATTAAACTAACAATGCACAATCAATAGTATTTTTTCAGTAAAGTGCAATTTTAGTTCTGCCCTAGGAAAGACAAAGAGATTTTGCACCCAACTTATGTTAATTTCTGCTCGTTTTGAGTTTGACTCGGTTATCTATTGTAATTTCTGTTCGTTTTGAGTTTCATTTATTTACCGATGCGGAGGTGCGGCATTTACCCGCTTGGTAGACTATTTTATTTTATTTTTACTTATTTTTTCTTTAATGGGGTTCTTTACTAGTCTTCGAAAAACTTATTTTGTGCGAAAAGTTGTTTTTAAATTAATTTCTGTTCGTTTTATATTGAGAGTCTTTTCAGGGAAAAAAGAAAATAATACTTTAAATCTTTTCGCTTTTTAAGACTTTACAGTTTGACCTGCTATTTGTATGCTGGAGAAAAATTTTCAGTAATTTTTGACAACATACACCCTTTTAAAAATCTTGACACAAATAGTACTGTTTAATTTAGATTCATACCCCTTCTAGTTGACCTGAAATGGATAACTTGATACCGTTCGCAAAAAAATCTGTTTACTTTCTTTAACAGCTTGGATACACTTACGCTATTTTGATTTGAAAGTCGTTCTTGGGATACTGCTGAGATGCCTTATTGGGAATTAGCATTATCACAGTGCATTTTGATTAATCTTAAGGCAAAATTTTGTTGTTAAACATAATGGGCAAATGGGAGGGTGGGCGTGGGAGTGTGGAAGTGGGAGGGTGGGCGTGGGAGGGTGAGAGTGGAAGGGTTGGCCTCCAATAACTTTCGACTATTAAAAGGGGCATCAGCGCTTTCTATTTTCAATCGAATGAGCCCTTTTCGAAGTTCCCACGACAACTCCTTCGATACTAAGTGCCCTGGTCTAAACAAAAAGAAAAAAAAACAAAAAATAATACATTATACCCACATCAATCTTTAATATAAAAATGTCAAGCCTTCAAACCACTTTCTACTATTAAAAAGGACACTAGGCCTTTCTATTTCCAATCGAATGAGCCCTGTTGGACGCGACAACGCTTTCTATAAACACCTTATATGCCCCCAGGGCATAAATTACAACCTTTACCCTAAGGTCTGTTAGGGTGGTTGTCATCCTCTAAGACCAAATTTCCAGAACTTTCAACTACGTTAAACCAAATGACTATCTCAAAATTTTGATTGGATATGTTCGGGGAATTGGTGGGCGTGAGAGGGGCGTTAGTCGCTCTCCAATCACTTTCAACTATTAAAAATGGCCCTAGCCCTTTGAATTTCCAATCAAATGCGCCCTTTTGAAGTTTCTAAGACAAAAATTTCAATAAAAATCTTACATGCCCCCAGGGCATAATTAACAATCCTTGCCCTGAGTGCTGGGGAGGGGGTGTCATTCTCAAAGACCTAATCTTCAGAACTTTCTAATACATTGAACAAAATGGCTATCTGAAAATTTTGATTGGATGTGTTTGGAGGATTGGTGGGCGTGAGAGGGGGGTCATTTACCCTCCAATCACTTTCGACTATTACAAAAGGCACTAGCACTCTCAATTTCCAATTGAATGAGCCCCTTTTGAATTTTTACGACAACTCTATCTATAAAACCATATATGCCCCCAGAGCAGAACTTACAACCTTTGCCCTTGGGGTTCTGGGGGGGTTCGTCAACATAAAATGCATAAGACCGATAACTACGTACTGTGCGGAACTCTAACGTCATATATAAACGTTGATTGTAGGTTTTTGGGGAATCCGAGTGCGTGAGAAAGGGGTGATTGACTCTCAAATCAACCTCGACAACCAATAAAGGCAATTTCAATTTCCAATCAAATAAGCCCTTTTTGAAATTTTTATAACAGCTTTCTATATAAACTTTATATGCCTCCAGGGCATAACTTCCAACTCTTGAACTGAAGCTCTGGGGGGGTTATCATCCTAAAAGACCTAATTTCAAGAACTTTCAACTACGTTGAACAAAATGGATATCTCAAAATTCTGATTGGATGTGTTCGGGAAAATGGTGGGCATGAGAGGGCGTTAGTCGCTCTCCAATCACTTTCAACTATTAAAAAAAGGCACTAGCCCTTTCAATTTCTAATTGAATGGGCCCTTTTGAAGTTTCTACACTTTCAATAAAAAAGCTTATATGCCCCCAGGGCATAACTTACAACCCTTGCCCTGAGGGCTGTGGGGGGGGGGGTGTTGTCATCCTTAAAGACCTAATTTTCCAAAACTTTCATCTACGTCGAATAATATGGCTATCTAAAATATTCATTGGATGTGTTTAGGGAAAAGATGGGCGTGAGAGTGGGGTTAGTTGCCCTCAAATCACTTTCGACTATTAAAAAGGAAACTTAGCCCTTTGAATTTCAAATCGTATGAGCCCTTTTTCAAGTTTCTATGACAAAGATTTCAATAAAAACTTTACCTGCCCCAGGGCATAACTTATAACCCTTGCCCTGAAGACTGTGGGGGGAGTGTCCTGCTCAAAGGTATAATTTTCTGAACTTTGAACAGCATGGAACAAAATGGCTATCTCAAAATCTTTATTGGATGTGTTTGGGGAAATGGTGGGCGTGGAAGGGGTGTTAGTTGCTTTCCAATCACTTTCGACTATTAAAGAGGGCATTAGCCATTTCAATTTCCAATCGAATGAGCCCTTTTTGAAGTTTCTATGACAATGTGTTATATAAAAACTTAATATGCCCCCTGGGCATAATTTACAACGCTTGCCCTGAGGCCTGTGGGGGGGGGGGGGTTGTCATCCGCAAATGCATACTGTCAAGAACTTAAAATTACCTTAAATAAAATGGATATCTCACAGTTTTGATTAGGTGTGTTTTGAGAAAAGCTTGGCGTGAGAGGCGATTTAGTTGTCTTCTAATCACTTTCGACTAATAAAAAGGGCACTAGCCCTTTGAATTTCCAATCAAATGAGCCTTTTTTGAAGTATCTACGACAACGCCTTCTTTAAAAAACCTTATATACCCCCAGGACATAACTTACAACCCTTGCCCTAAGGACTGTGGGGGACTGTCCTCTTCAAAAACATAATTTCTATCTGGAAATGAACTACGCTGAACAAAATGGCTATCTCAAAACTTTCATTGGATGTGTTTGGGGAAATGGTGGGCGTGGAAGGGGTATTAGTCGCCTTCCAATCACTTTCGACTATTAAAAAGCCACTGCACAAGCCACTGCAATTTCCAATTGAATGGGCCCTTTTCGAATTTTCTACGACAAATTCTTCGATACGAAGTACCCTGCTCTAAAGAAAAAAATTAATAAATGATACATTATGCCAACAACGTTCTTATATGCCACCAGGGCATAACTTAAAACTCTTTCCCGGAGGGTTGTGGGGGAGTGTCCTCCTCTTTACTTAGTCCCCGTTTCTTGTATCATTCTAGAGTGTCCCGTTCTTTACTTAGGCAGCGCGATCGCGCTGCCTATGATTTATACGACAACTTTCTATATAAACCTTATATGCCCCCAGGGCATAACTTACAACCCTTGCACTGAGGGCTCTGAGGGGGTTATCATCCTAAAAGACCTAATTTCCAGAACGTTCAACTACGTTAAACAAAATTGATATCTCAAAATTTTGATTGGATGTGTTTTTGAAAATGGTGGGCGTGAGAGGGGCGTTAGTCGCTATCCAAAGACTTTCAACTATTAATAAAGGCACTAGCCCTTTCAATTTCCAATTGAATCAGCCCTTTTGAAGTTTCTACGACAACGCTTTCAATAAAAACTTTATATGCCGACAGGGCATAACTTACAACCCTTGCACTGACGGCTCTGAGGGGGTTATCATCCTAAAAGACCTACTTTCTAGAACTTTCAACTACATTGAACAAAATGGATATCTCAAATTTTGATTGGAGGCGTTTGGGAAAATGGTGGGCGTGAGAGGGGCGTTAGTCGCTATCCAATCACTTTCAGCTATTAAAAAAGGTATGAGCCCTTTCAATTTCCAATTGAATAACCCCTTTTGAAGTTTCTACGACAACGCTTTCAATAAAAACTTTATATGCCCCCAGGGCATAACTTACAAACCTAGCCCTGACGAATGTGGGGGGAGGGTTTGTCATCCTTAAAGACCTAATTCCCAAGACTTTCAACTACGTTGAATAAAATGGCTATCTAAAGATTTTGATTGGATATGTTTCGGGAAAAGATAGGCGTGACAGTTGGGTTAGTTGCCCTCAAATAACTTTCGACTATTAAAAAGGGCACTAGCCCTTTCAATTTCATAAAATCGAATGAGCCTTTTTTCAAGTTTTTACGACAAAGATTTTAATAATAACCTTATGTTCCCCTGGGGCATGACTTATAACCCTCATCCCGAAGCCTGTGGAGGGAGTGTTCTGCTCTAAGGTATAATTCCCTAAATTTTAAATGTCTTGGGACAAATTGGCAATCTCAAAATATTTATTGGATGTGTTTGGGGACATGGTGGGCTTGGAAGAGGTGTTAGTTGCCTTCTAATCAGTTTCGACTATTAAAAAGGGCACTAGCCATTTCAATTTCCAATCGAATGAGCCCTTTCAGAAGTTTCTATTACAACGCGTTCTATAAAAACCTTATATGCCCACAGGGCATAACTTACAACCCTTGCCCCGAAGGTTGTGGGGGAGTGTCCTCCTCAAAAATATGTTTTCTATCTGGAAATCAACTACGATGAACAAAATGGCTATCTCATAATTTTGATTGGGTGTGTTTGGGGGAATGATGGCCGCGGGGAGGGGCTAGTTGCCCTCCAATCACTTTCGACTATTAAAAAGGGCACTAGCCCTTTGAATTTCCAATCGAATGAGCCTCTTTTGATGTTTCTACGACAACGCTTTCTATAAAAACCTTATATGCCCCCAGAGCATAGCTTACAACCCTTGCCCTGAGGGCTGTGGGGGAGTATTCTCCTCAAAAACATAATTTCTATCCGGAAATCAACTACGCTCAACAAAATGGCTATCTCAAAATTTTGATTGGATGTGTTTCGGGAAATGGTTAGCGTGGAAGAGGTGTTAGTTGCCTTCCAATCATTTTCGACCATTAAAAAGGGCACAAGCCACTCTAATTTCCAATTGAATGAACCCTTTTCGATGTTTCTACGACAATTTCTTCGATACGAAGTGCCCTGCTCTAAAGGAAAATATAATAAATGATCGTTAATAAAACATCGTTCTTATATGCCCTCAGGGCACAACTTAAAACCCTTGCCACGAGGGTTGTGGGGGAGTGTCCTCCTCAAAAACATATTTTCTATGTGGAATTCAACTACGCTGAACAAAATAATTATCCCAAAATTTCGATTGGATGTGTATTAGATGTTGTAGGGAATGATGGGCGTGGGGGGGGCTAGTTGCCCATCCATAACTTTCAAATATTAGAATGGGAACTAGCCACTCGCTTGTCGAAATGAATGAGTGATTTTAGAATTTTCAACGACAAC
Organism: Artemia sp. Qi Xiang Cuo; assembly: GCF_049724085.1. Classification (NCBI taxonomy): domain Eukaryota; kingdom Metazoa; phylum Arthropoda; class Branchiopoda; order Anostraca; family Artemiidae; genus Artemia; species Artemia sp. Qi Xiang Cuo. The sequence continues at coordinate 28,208,731 of NC_142810.1, read as the reverse complement.
ACCTTCGATACAAAGTGCCCTGGTATGGAGAAAAAAAAAATACATTGTGCCCACGTCGTTCTTTACTTGGGCAGCGCAATTGCACTGCCTATGATTAAACCCTTGATCAAGCATCCGTGCATAGTGCCTTTTAGTTACTTCAACAACCCCCTTAACAGGCCTGAATATTAAACTCATTAACAATTAAAACTTATTAACACGCCTGCATGCACATAGTGTCTTTATTTAGTTCAATATACCCCTAAATAATCTCCGGAAGTTTCACCTTAATACTCTTCATCTAAAAAGTATCATCTAAAAAGGGCACTAGCCACTCCAATTTACAATCGAATGAGCCATTTTCGAAGTTTCCACGACAACTCCTGCGATACGAAGTGCCAGGGTATGGACAAAAAAAAAATAATACATTGTGCCCACATCGTTCTTTACTTAGGCAGCGCTATCGCGCTGCCTATGGTTAAACCCTTAATCAAGTATGCGCGCGTGTGCATAGTGCCTTTTAGTTACTTCAACAATCCCCTTAACACGCCTGAATCTTAAACTTATTAACAATTAAAACTTATTAACACGCCTGCATGCACATAGTGTGTTTTTATTTAGTTCAATATCCCCCTAAATATTCTCTGGAAGTTTCACCTTAATACTCTTAGCCACAGCAGTAGTACTAGTCGCAGTAGTAGTAGTAGCAGTATGCGCGTAGTGTCCCTTGGTTAGTTCAAGATATGCCCTCAAAATGCCCTGAAAGTTTCACCTTAATGCTCTAAGCCGTTCCTGAGAAATTGCCGATCTATCTTAACTTGCATGCACTTTGTGTCTTTTTGATTCGTTTCAGCAACCTGCATCCGGTATTTCTAAGAGTTTCACCTTAATATCCTTAGCCATTCCATATATATTTCAGGTACGGCAATCAATATTTAATCAATAATCAGTCCATATTTAATCTAACATCCCTCAATAGTATGTACATAGTGTCTTTTGGTTAGTTCAATATCCTCCTTGACACACCCTGAATCTTAAACTTATAACCCTATGCCGTTTTTCGGATATTGCAGAATACACTTTTTTTGACAACTGCATGCACATCGTGTGTTTTCATTTAGTTCAACATCCCACTAATTCTATAAAAGTTTTACCTTAATATCAATAACCTCAGTAGGAGTATAATGCCTCGATAATTACCACACTCACTTTTATCACCTTTCTTATAAAGTGGCTTAATTAAGGTTTTCCTAAAATTGTTAGGTACTTCCCCTTTTTCAAAAGTCATGTTCATAATTTTTAGTAACTTATCTCTAACCTCAAATCCACTATATTTAAGAAATGCATTTACAACACTATCAGCACCTGGAGCCTTATTATTTTTTAGTCCTTTTAGTACTGTCGCTAATTCCTCCTCACAAAACAAATCTTCCTTCACATCCAAGGTATCACAAACTTTTTCATTTTCCTCTATATCTCTTCCTTCAACTCTATCTCGGTTAAGCAAATTCTCAAAATGCTCGGCCCATCTCTTTTTAGTTTTTCCTTATCGCTAATTGCGGCCCCATTCTTATCTTTAACTGGTTCAAGTCCGCATTGACCACTCCCTCTCAGTTTGTTAGCATACCAGTGCAAAATTTTACTATTATGCTGTCTTGCTGCATCTTCTAGATCTTTGACAATTTTATCCATGGCCTCTACTTCACACCTCCTTAGTTCATATTTTAATGCTTTCTCCACTTTTTTTTTACCCCCGTTTCCCAATAGTAAATACTATATGTAAGCAACAGGCGAATTGTACAACTTACAACCCCTTCCCTTAAGAGCTGGAGGGGGGGGGGAGGATTGTTATACCCAGAGCATGTTTATTGGACCTTTAAACTATGCTAAAAATATTGTTATCTCAAATTTTTCGTTAGATGTGTTTGGGGAAACAAGGGGAGTCAGAGGGATGCATGCCTTCCAATCACTTTTGACTCTTCAAAAGGGCACAAGAACTTTTAATTTCGAACCGAATGAGCCCCCTCCGTAGTTACTACCATAACTAATTCCATACGAAATACCTTGGTAAAAAAAACATGAATAGAGCTCATTTAGCCCTTTAATTAGGCAGTGCTATAACACTCCTGTGATATGCACCTATACATTACATTACATTAATGAATGAAGTCTTAAATGAATCAATTTATCTAAATGAAGCTTTCAGATCTAATGGAAAGTTTATCTAATGGAAATTTGGGATATCATTTAGAACAATTTTTAACAATTGTAAACTGAGTGGTTGGTATAAAATTTAGTTTAATAGATTGTTGACCCTATTAGGGACAAAACTGTGGTTTTGTTATAACAAAAAGGCCAAAATGGGGATTTTCTGATGGTATCTCTTTAATTACTGAAATGAAACACTAGAATTCAAAATTTACAGTCGATTGAGCTCTCCTCCATATTTATAAGACATTTTGCTTAATGCAGTCATCCCTAATAACGAAGTAAAAAAAGAAAAGAAAGAAAAACTCGTAGTAGCCTGAATAAAAAAAAGTATCAAAAGAAACTGTCCAATGAAAAATATTTTACATTGAACATTATTTTGTCAAATTCAGTCAAAAAGTGACTTTATTACAGTAAGTTATAACAAGAAATTTTTTTACAATTGAAAAGAAAAGAGCCTATGCATTTCAAAAATTACAATTCATTGCAATCTCTACGATTGAAAACCCTTTACTGGAGACATAAAGTCCCGTACCTTGAACAGCAAGGGAAATCATATTCTTTAATGGATATTGATGAAGTGTTCCCTTTGATGATGTCTTCTCCAGGGACGATCATATCGAACCAGAGGCTGCAAAATATCGGAAGATGGCTCATTTGAACGAAAATAGAAATATCTAGTGCCCTTTTTAAGTAAAAAAAAACGATACCACATGAAAGTATAGTGCTATTTTCTGCCGCTTTTTCCACGTACACCAAATTTTCCCTAAGAAGATCCAAAATGGCAAGAAATGCAACTACAAATCACATTTCTAGGAAAATCATCCAGGAGAATCACATTTTAGCATGGGTAGCATAATCATTTTCTCTTCTCCCCCCCCCCGCCCAGAGGTGATCGTACAGAATTAGAGGTCACAGGCTATCACGAGGGGGCTCATTTGAACAGGCATTCGACAGTTCTTTGGTGTTCTGAAGTTTCTACGTTTTCTCTACATTGTGTACCACGCCTTGGTGAAAAACGTAGACAGGCTTAGTTAAACATAGCACTGAAAATTGATTCCAGTCGGTTAGACGTTTAGGTAGTTTTCTAAGTCTTGGAAAAGATAAAACTTGCTGTAATTTAGGCAGCAGATTGTATAGTATTCCCTGCTCCTGTGATAAGTTCTATATTGGCCGAGCTCAACAAGTACCTCAGAAACTTCTGTTTCTACATTGGCAGAGCATATTCTTTTATGGTCTTGACCATTTTATACAATTTGAGGAGGCGACATGTGTCTCTAGTGATAAAAGTTTTACATAATGGGCTAGGGAAGCCATTGGCATAAGAATAAAAACACTGTTTAAAAGATTTATTAATTGACAGAGACACAGGAAATTTGAACTAATTTAATTCATGATTTAACAAACGAACCTATTATCAAAAACTGTATTTCCGTCTAACAACATCACCAAGGTAGTAAATTAACCATAAAAAATATCGAGTAGCAGTATTTAATACCAATAAGAGGATTATTTCTCCACATAATAATCAAGATTTTTTGCAGTTCTTTTTTTTATCACCTTATTGTCAGTTGTTTCTCTTTTGTTTTTCAGAGGAATAACTCATTGACTAAATATTCTACTTGCATTGTCTGTCATGGAGCAGCAATTGTATATATTCGGTTTTATTGTTTGTTGTTTCATTCTTCTTAGACTTTTATCCCTTTCTTATGTAATTCTTTCTATATTTTGTTGAATTCCTTCTCCACGCTGAGAAGACCTTATTGAAAACCTTATTGAAGACCTTATCAGTAAAATTGTTAATGGCTTGAAAAACTTGTCCTCATCTGGGCCAGATTCTATCCCTGCTAAGGTAGTTAAATATATTCTTACTTCAATAGTATTGCCTCTAACAAAACTTGTTAATCTTTCATTTGAATGTGGTGTTTTCCCGGGGGCTCTCAAGCGTGCTCGGATTATTGTTTTGTATAAAGGTGGACCAAGAAATGATCCGGCAAATTGTCGACCAATTTCAATTTTATCAGTCTTTAGTAAAATATTTGAAAAGGCTATGCTTCCTCGTCTCCTTACTTTCTTAAAATCTAAAAAATTTCTTCATGATTTTCAATTTGGTTTCCGAATGAAGTACTCCACTGAACTTGCCTATATGACCCTTTTGAATTTTATTCATTCTGCGTTAGATTCGGGATTGATTTCGGCTGCTGTATTCCTGGATATTCATTAGGCTTTCGATTCCATAACCCATGAAATTATTCTATCGAAGATGTCTCATTTTGGCATAAGGGGAAATGCATTTTTTTGGTTTCAGTCTTATTTGAAGGATAGGTTAATTTCTGTCAATCCACTTTTCCGGTCACCCTTGCAAGTGAATTTTGGTGTCCCCCAGGGATCAGTTTTAGGGCCTGTGCTATTTTTGATGTATGTAAATGATCTTTATTATGTTGTAAAAAAGCAGAAACTTATTAATTGCTGTAGACTTTGTCATCCTAAGCCTTCCCTTGCCCATAGTGGCAAATATAGTTCGCCTTCTTCTGATGCGATTGCTTGTTTTGCTGATGACAGCACGCTTTGCACTTTTGGAAACTGCGAATCCGAGCTTCGATTAAATTTGTAAAATTTGTTTGAGAGGGTAACTTTGTGGTTTGATGCTAATTATCTTACCCTAAAATTTTCTAAGTCCAGTTTTTTTTTTATTATTTCGCGTGTTTCTTAGGTTTATCCCCAGTTATCAGAAATTCACCAGCCAAATGGAATAATTCATAGATCTAAAGACCGATATGTTCGTTTTTTTGGGATTCTTGTTGACGAAAACCTATCTTTCAAGCATCACATTGAGTTTTTTAAGATGAAGATATGCAGGAGTCTCGGTATTTTAAGGAAACTTAGACATACTTTTCCTGGATCAATTTTGAAAATCCTTTTTCACTACTTGACAGTTCCTTCACTGTTAAAACCAATTTCTAAGGTTTGCAATAAAGCTAGAAGCCTCATTCAGGAAACTAATCGTTCATTAGTTGTACCATTACTTGATCTTGAGTCACTATACATTCTTTCATGTGCATGTTTTACTTTTTCTCAGCTTCATGGTGACCTCCCCCGGCCCCTATGTGTTCCGCTATCTTTTACCTCTGATCAGTTTAATTATAATCTTCGCAATATGACAGATCATGTTCAAGTTCCATTTACTCCTTGCGTAAGGTCAGATTTTAATCCTCTAATGGCGTGTCATATTGTTTGGAATAAGTTGCCTGAAGCAGCTCGAGGGTGCCACTCATTCGGTTCGCTTAAAAAAAAATTGTTAAAAATTCTTTGGCTTCGTAGAAGTTATTTTTATTTATGCTTTTATTTTTTTTATTATTATTTTTTATTTTGTTTAGTTTATTTAATCTATTAATTAATTTAGTTTATTTATTCTATTTTTCTATAGTTTTCGTTTTATCTATATTTTCTTTTCTTCTCCTTCGTATGTGAGTAAGTCATCATTTTAAATTTTCTTTTGCTTTTCATCTCTGAGTAAGCAACTCATTTGTCTTCCCCCTTTGTACAGGCCAACGAGCCTTTGGGGGATTAATAATGACATGTAGTATTGTATGTGTATCTAATGAAGAATAAATCTTATCTTATCTTAACACAGGCAAAATATTCGTGTAAGTATTCCCCTATTCGTTCTACTGGCCATAGACCTGTTTTAACATTGCCTTCTTTGTTTTGGAAATTATTATTATAGCAAATCGAACAGCGAATTAAGCAGAAAATTAATTTTTGGCTGTTTCTTTGTAGAAGTTTAATACCTAATATCCCCTCCCTCCCAAGACTCGTATTTTCGAAAACACCTATGAATACTAAAATATTTGAAACTTAGTAGCTATATTTCAAACTAAATAGAACTAAAATAAAGAGAGTAAAGATGACAAAGCATTTCGGCTTTATTGGTTGATGGAAATAAATTATGGAAAGCACATTCAAATATTATTGCGTCGACATTGTCAAGATCTCAGGGAGTGCTTTTCCGGGTGAAAAATCTTGTGCCACATAAAACTCTTTGATTTCTTTATTTTATTATTTTTACCCATGCTATTTTTGTTATGGTTGCTCCATAAGGGCAAGTTAATTTTGATCATATTACAAAAAGAACCAAGTCCAAACTTAAGCCGTTAAACTTCTGTCTCCTAGAACTTCGACTCCTTTTAATATCCATGATTTTCACAGTAGGAATCAACTACTCGATATTTCAAAAGCTAGATTATCAAGTTGGTGTTTTCAAATATAAATATTTAAATTATCTACTTCTCTCTTCTTTTGTTATAACCTTTATAGTCATGAGACAAGAGGAACCTCAGATCTTGTAATCCCATTTGCAAATACAACTAGGATTTCTTTTGTTATTTTGCCCCTTCCGTATGGTATATTATATTCTCAGTTGAAATTTAAAATTAAAATAGAATGGCATCCTTCAGGCAGTGTTGCTACTACGAACTTGCAAAACCTGTGAAAAAAGTGCCAAAAACCTGGGAAATTTGTCAAAAAACCTTTAACGACCTTTAGAGCGTGCTCAGGTCTTCTTACTACAGTTTAGTTTGGGTATTCCGAAGTAGCAACGCTAGAACTTTACTAGTAAAGATATTTAAACCTGGGAAGATCCGCCTCTGGCGCGGAAACACGTCACGGAAAATCGAGAGGCATGCTACCTAGTGGTCGGTTTCCTGCATGACTTCTGCATGTACTTTCAGCTTTGACATTAATGCTACCAATAAATTAAATGTAGCGCTTGTTCAATTTCAATAGATGGGAGAAAAATATCGTCATCGAGAATGTCAACAGAGATAAATTTTATATCGATACCGCTACCTATCTTAGTCGAAAAGTAAAGAACCAATCATCGAGAGTCATTTTCACTTCGACAATTGCATTAGTTATGCGAAAAAAATGGGAATAGTTGATCTTCGGTAGCTATTAAGGATCTTTGGGTGCGACAAGGTCCAAGGTCTGTAGCAACGAAATGGCTATTTTTACCTACGATGACCTAAATGGTTTTAAATCTGAAAATAATGTTGTTCAATCCACATGGAAAAGGTGTGATCACCTCTGCACGATTTTCCTCATAGTGCAATTGTACCTTAAGTTCTGACATATAAGATTTTCCTTTAAGATCCTATGGTAAAATGTGGCCTTAGTAATGACTGGAGGTCATGCTAAATAAGGGTTGATTCTTAGTCTTCATGTCAAAGATTTTGGTAGCGAAACTTTTTACTGGGTTTTTGAAACCTAACTGTGGATTAATTTTAATTCCAACTTTTTACGGGCGATTTCGGGTCACATAGAATCAAAATTAAAATTATCGTATTTAGCTGCGTTTCTCTTAAGTTTATCTGAATTTTTTTAATTCGAATTTCAATTCGCTTAATTTTTATTAAAATTTGTTTAATTCTAATTTCAACTTCGTAATTTTAGTTGAATTTTGTTTGAGTTTTAATTCAATATTACCTGAAAACCTCCCTTTTCATAGGCAGCGCAATCGCACTGCCAAAGTAAAGAACGATGCTGGCACAATGTATTATTTTTTTTATTTTTTTTTTGTTCTAGAACAGGGCACTTTGTATCGAGGGAGTTGTCGTCGAAACTTCGAAAAAGGCTCATTCGGTTGGATATTGGAGTGGCGTGTGCTCTTTTTAATAGTCGAAAGTGATTGGAAGACAGCTAACACCCCTTTCACGCCCACGATTTCGCCGATCACATCCAATCCAAATTTTGAGATAGCTATTTTGTTCAGCATAGTTGATTTCCAGATAGAAATTATGTTTTTGAGGAGGACACTCCCACAGCCCTCAGGGCAAGGGTTGTAAGTTATGCCCTGGGGGCATATAAGATATTTATAGAAAGCGTTGTCCTAGAAACTTCAAAAGAAATTCATTCGATTGCAAATTCAAAGGGCTAGTGACCTCTTTAATAGTCGAAAATTATTTGAGGGCAACTAACCCCCCTCTCACGCCTTCCTTTTCCCCAAACACATCCAATCAAAATTTTGAGATAGCAATTTCATTTAACGATGTTTAACGCTCCGAAAATTTGGTATTTGAGGATGACAACCCCCCCCCCCCCCACAGCCCTCAGGGCAAGGGTTGTAAGTTACGCCCAGGAGGCATATAAGGTTTTTATAGAAAGCGTTGTAGTCGAAACTTCAAAGGACTCATTTGATTGGAAATTTAAATGGCTAGTGCCCTTTTTAATGGTCCAAAGTGATTGGAAGGCAACTAACACCCCTTCCACGCACACCATTTATCCAAACACATTCAATCAAAATTTTGAGATAGCCATTTTGTTCAACGTAGTTGAAAGTTCTGGAATTTATATCTTTGAGGATGACACTCCTCCCACAGCCCTCAGGGTAAGGGTTGTAAGTTGTTCCCTGGGGGCATATAATTTTTTTATTGAACGCTCTGTCGTAGAAACTTGAAAAAGAGCTCATTCGATTTGAAATTCAAAGGGCTAGTGCCCTTTTTAATAGTCAAAAGTGATTTGAGGGCAACTAACCCCCCTCTCACGCCCACCTTTCCCCCAAACACATCCAATCAAAATTTTGATATAGTCATTTTCTTCAATTTAGTTAAAGGCTCGAAACATTGAGTCTTTAAGGATTACGACCTTCTCGTAGCTCTCAGGACAAGGATTTTAACTCACACCCTAGGGAAATGTGAGGTTTTTATTCATAGTGATGCCGTAGAAACTTCGAAAAGGCTCATTCTATTGGAAATTAGAATGGCTTGTGCCCGTTTTAATAGTCAAAAATGATTGGAGGATAATAACACCCCTCTCAAAACCACCATTTCCCCAAACACATCAAATCAAAATTTTGAGATAGTAATTTTGTTCGACGTAGTTAAAACGTCCGGAACCTATGTTTTTGAGGATGACACCCTCCCACAACCCTCAGGGCAAGGGTTGTAAGTTATGCGCTGGGGGCACATAAGGTTTTTTTTTATAGGAAGCGTTGTCGTAGAAAATTCAAAAAGGAATAATTCTATTGGAAATTGAAACGACTAGTGCCCTTTTTAATAGTCGAAAGTGATTGGAGAGCAAGTAACCCCCCTCTCACGCCCGCCATTTCCCCAAACACATCCAATCAAAATTTTGAGATAGCCATTTTGTTCAACGTATTTGAAAGGTCCGGAAATTATGTCTTTGAGGATAAAAACCCCTCAGAGCCCGCAGGGCAAGGGTTGTAAGTTATGCCCTGTGGCATATAAGGTTTTTTATAGAAAGTGTTGTCGTAGAAACTTCAAAAAGGGCTCATTCGATTGGAAATTGAAATGGCTAGTGCCCTTTTTAATAGTCGGAAGTGATTGGAAGGCAACTAACCCCCCTCTCATGCCCACCATTGACCCAAACACATCCAATCAAAATTTTGAGATAGCAATTTCCTTCAACGTAATTTAAAGTTGTGGAAATTAGGTCTTTGAGGATGACCCCCCCCCCCCCCGCTAGCCCTCAGGGCAAGGGTTGTAAGTTATGCCCTTTCTCCAGCTTACAAATAGCAGGCCAAACTATAAAGTCTTAAAAAACGAAAAGATTTAAAGTATTACTTTCTTTTTCCCTGAAAAGACTATGTCAATATAAAACGAACAGAAATTAATTAAAAAAAAACTATTTCCACAAAACAATTTTTACATTAAACAAAAAATGAGCAAAAGTAAAATCAAATAATTTACCAATAGTGAAACTACCACAAATCAGCATCGATAAATAAATGAAACCCAAAACAGACAGAAATTACAATAAATAACCGAGTCAAACTCAAAACGAGCAGAAATTAAAATGATTGAGAGAGAAAAAAGGGTTTTATTAAAAAAAAATAAAATACATTAACAACAAAACCCGAAGTTTATTCAACCTGTATAGGCAGACATCACCCTTTACAAAACCCTTCATACACAATTACTACCAGCCATCCTTATCCCCCCCCCCCAAAAAAGGGCAAAAAAATAATAATAAAATAAATAAATAAATAAAAATAAACGAAATAAATTAATTTCTAAAAATTTCACGACCTAATTGGATAATCTTAATTGGATAATCATAAAATTAAAAATCATTCTTCTATTCTACCTCCTCATCGCCCTCCCAAAAAAAAGTGTCACAATCACTCGAGAGAAAATTCACTCACCAAGGATTAAAACTCATATGTAGACAAACACTGTCCTTTTAGTTTACTGCGAAATTCATTTAGCTCATCAATTGTCGAAATAGCCTGAAGTAATGGTTCCCACACATTAGGGCTCAAAACCCCTATGCCTTCCCAAGGCCAGAACATTATTTGCACAAATGAATGTGTATTGTCAGTTTAATATACATATACTGATATTTAGTAATCAAAATGTTAATATTATTTGATTGATTAAAGTTATAAAAGTAAAAACATTTACTTTTTTGCACTAAGGTGCAAATTACAATCTGATCTTGGAAGACATAGGGGCTATAAGCCCTACTTACGTAAATTTCTCCTGGCTATGAGTCTTAATCGTTTATTTCTTGTAGTATCTGTTCGTTAGTGGTTTCATTTATTTTTCTGTGCTTATTTAGGGCAGTTTCACGCTTGGTAGATTGTTTGATTTTATTTCTGCTCATTTTTGGTTTAATGGAGTTCTTTATTTTTTTTTTTTGAAAAACGTATTTTGTGGAAAAAAGTTTTTTAACTAATTTTAAGCAAGAACGACAAAGCCTATCAAACAAATTTACTACTAGGGTTTTTTCCCTGAATCCAAGGGGGTGTTACCATTTCGTATAACAGTCACACGCACTAAACGCCATTTCGTCGTCAAGGAAAATCCGTCATTTCGTTTACACGCAACTCTTCGATAGCCTTAATATCGACACATCACTTTATCGGCAGTCACAATCGCTACCCGTCTCAACGTCGACAACCATAATATCGACACGCCATTTCATCGACAGTTTTTTTTAGATGAAATGACGTGTCGATGTTATGGCTGTCAACGTTGTGACGGGTATTGATTGTGACTGTCGATGTGTTGACGTGTCGAAGTTTTGACTGTCGACGTTGTGACTGATTTGTGTCGATGAAATGACGAATTCTGTCGACGAAATGACGCCTTTAGTCGATAAAATGATGGATTTTTGTCAATATCAGTAAAAAACTTTAAATGTTAAATAGTTTTCTTTAATAGTTAAGAGAGGCTAAGTCCCAAAGTTGAATCTTAAAAGGAACAGGCACTAAAAAAGGTTGTGGGGTTCACGAGTATCCAAAGGTCTAGCCACGTCTGAAGACATTTACCAACGTAGTAAGATTGGGGGTCACCAGATTTGCTATGTATAAACTCTAATATTATCGTTTTAGTATATGTTTAAGGGAAGACCAAAAGAACATTTACGTGTCACGCAAAGGATAAAGTATTCCATTGTTAATTCATTCTGCTTTCAAAGTGCCGAGATCGTAGCTTGCAAGTCAGAGATTTATTGAGAAGAAACAGGTAGTCAACGGAAGTAACGCCGTGTTTAGACGGACCGATTTTGCATGAAAAATCGACCGTTTTCCATCGCCATCGCTTTCAAACGTGACCATAAGAAATCGGCCCATTTTTGGCGCGAGGCAGTGAGAAATTCACAGCAAAATGTTTCAAAATTTAATCCTTTTTTTTTCTTTTCGTAATGAATATCTGCTGGGTTATAGAGAAGCTTGTACCCTTGAACAAGGGTGATCAAATCAGTAATCTTGTTTACGTAATCTGACATTTAAAATTTTTACTCTCCAATCGGCCGATTTCTTCAAAATCGACGAGTTACTAGGAACTTTATTTAGAAGAAAGTCGGCCGATGTTTTTTAAAAACGGTCGTATTTTATCGCCGAATAGTCAACTATCGACGAATAATCAGTCCGTCTAAACACGGCCTAATTACGGATTAGTAGCATAGATCAAAGATAATTTAATAGGAGGATATTGCACTGACCATTTTGGATGCCTCCAGAAAGCATCCAGAACTCAAAATATTCAATCAATAAATGGAGTAGTATAGCATTAATATATGGCTTGTTCTATGACTGAACTATGGGAAGTTCGACCAAATGTAAGCGAAGAAGATTTCAACAACAGATAGCTGTTGTCTTCATCCATACTTTCTAGATAAAGTAAGGAAAGTTTTAACAATTCGTAGTGAGTGAAAAATATCCAAGCCAGAAATGGCTGTAATTTTGTGTGCCAATGGACTATATGGGAGTATTATCTTCTAACGGAATTATCTCTGGCATAGGCCAGTGAAGTCAAATTCTCAAGCCCGATATATTTTCAAAATAGGTTCAGTTTGATGCTCATTGTAATGGGCATGAATTCAATCAATCCCTTTCTTTTGATTTTTCTTTCTACACCGACATATACGATTGTTACTATGTAGCTGGAACCTAGTAAAGTGCGAACCTCGGCCCATAGTTACCAAAAGTTGAATAGCTTGCTTTAGAATAAAATTTGGTGCGGAAAAAATATTCGAATTACACTGATTCAGGAATGGTGACTATTCAGATTTAACATAACATTTTCTTTGTCGCGAAAACAAATCTTCCAAATTTCACAAAAAAAAGCCTGAAAAATGCAACGAAGCTCTAGATTTATGATTAATAGATGTCGTTTCAAAATCACAAAAAAATTATTTGAAAATGTGAGCTCAAGAAAATTCAACTTTTAGCAGAAAATTAGGTCATATTAGGAATCTTTAGCCCAAAAACCTGTGACTTTCTACCATTTGGCGACAAAAACCGGTGAACCTGTGACCATCAAAAAAACCTATGACGTTTCACAGGAAACCTGTGACCAAGGCAACACAGCCTTCAAGGCTGCAGCGAGATTTTTCTTCAGAAGAATTTGTAATGATGCTAGATTCCGGTTTCTTTTGTAAGAATTTTATGCAAGGATAATGTGTTTTATGTAAGTGGAATGTTTTTTTTTGTGTAATTGCGTAGGAATGGCAAGTCAGAAAATTAAAAAAAATCTCTGTAGAGCAGAGAAGACTGCTACCAAATTAGAAGGTGTTCCACACTGTTTGGTTAAAATAAACTAATCTAAATCACTTCAAACTATTTCTGTAATACTATGAAAACCACTGAATTCTCAAACCGGATTGTTGGTTAACTTCAATTGTACATCCAATTGATAAGAAAGGCAATAATCCTGACTATAATAAATATGAATCAATATCTCTAAGTAGCGCACTAAGTAATCTATTTTCAAAAGCGTTGTGCAGCTAGATAAATGATTACTAGCTAGCATTAAACTGCTAGTAGGCAGCTAGCTGAAGTATAGGGAGGATTTGGAACAAATTGTAGCTCTATGGATTCAATTTTTTTTATTTGGAATTCATTGCCCAGAAAGTATACTAAACTAAAGGTGATAGAACGTTTACCAATTTTCTTGATTTTAACTTGACTTACGACTCGGTAAATAGACAATGACTTGAAGTCTTTTAGCCATATAACTGCTTACTTTTGTTGTAATGATAATTTTTAAGATGAATTTTTTCATCAGCTTGTTATTGATGGTTGCATGTTGAACATGTATAAAATGAGGCAGTGCACCATCTACTGATAAAGAGAAAACACGTCTCCACTCCCACCTAAGTAAAATTATTGTATTGCATACTAATTCAGTCTCGTGTTTCTTATTATCCGGTGGTGTGGACAGAATTCGATATTTATCATAAGGCAACTAATTTGATACTTATCTTGTTGAGCCTTCTATTTTTGGCAGCTTTTTTCATCTCCAACGGCTATATAATCTTTGATGCCCATCACTAGTATTTGCTACTAGCAAGGTGTATCCCAGATGTTTTTGACTCTCTTTCTCAGGATTCGTTGAGTGGATCTTTATATTAGAATATCAAAGCCAGCGATGCTTTTCGTATACGGTAGGTGCAAGAGATATAGAAGAAATTCCTTCTTAATCAAGCTGTTTTTATGTGTTTTTTTATGTATAATCATGGAACATCAGTGAAAATTATCTCTTTCTTTCTCTTCATTCTCTACTTGTCTTTTTATTTTACTGTATATCCGCCGCGGACCTCGCGTGCACGCCTCGCATGTGACATTTTGGGAAGAATGCGTTTAAGATTTCTTTTGCATACAATTTTTCGAGTTGTATCGAATGGTGCAGGCTAAAATAATTCTTTCAGCTGCTGAGGATACTAAGAAAAGTGAAAAACTGTAGTTCATTTAAATTTAAGAGAAAATTGTGCATGTGCGTGAAAAATTCCTTACAAATCGCCCACTTTTTTCGGTTAGCCTTTATATGAAGTATTTCGCTCACAAGAATCGGAGGCCTGAGCGAGCGAAGAGAGGTAATAAAAAGCCAGCTCCATAGAAATTAAGCTAAACTACCTAAATTGTACACATGCAAATTTATAAAGGTAAAAAGGTAAAGAATACGGCATTCGCTTTACAGTCCCAACTGGCAGTGCTGACATACATTTCATGGCCCTTCGGCCAGGAAGTTCAATGGGGGGTTGGGAGTCAGCCCTCCTGTGCTTTCCCACACCCTTCCTGTTTACCTTCCCCAGATTCCTCCAGGTACCCATGTAAAGCTGGGTCGACTCTGGCTGAGCTTACAGTCACGCCACTGACCCCCGTCCCAAATCAAATAATTGGGTACACTAGGATTCGAACCCTCGTCCTCTCGGACAAAGGATTCTAAAACCAGCGCACCACCAATCCACCAATCCACCACCAAATTTATGTCCAAATAAATTAGAAGATGTGTTCAGTGTCGTTGTTATTTTTTTTACTACTTATGGGCCCTATCGCGTGCCAGCTATTAAGCCTTAAGATGGGCCCTTTGGCATCTATTCTTGTTCTTGATTTTACTTATTTATTTTTTTCCAGATTCAATTCACTCAATGACAAAGTCATCTGGTACAGAATGGCGATCCTGTTGCAAGTTTGCTTTTCAGAAGTTAATTAATTCCAATATTTGCAGATGACACAGCATTCGATGCTAATACTAAGGCATTCACATTTGATCTGGAGATAATTATAAACCAAGGATAAAAGCAATCTGAAGAAAACAATATAGGTGAAAGAATGTGAAAGCTGTGGAACATTTTAAAAGCTTTTGATGTCGAAGGGGATATGGAAGAAACAAGCAAATGAAATGAGTAGTGAAGGATAAAGTTCAATGCTAAGGAGCAGCATGAGAAAAAAGGACATCACTGCAGACAGGATCCACGACCCTTTTTTTTTTTTTTAATAAAATCAAATCTCACCTCTTCTCCTCTCGGTGACACAATAATCTTTTTCACTTAAAATTTCAACCTTTAACGTCACCTAAACTAATTTAAAAACTCGTTTTAATTTTTTTTTATTTTTTTTTTTATTTTATTGTTATTTTGGGTAGCCAAAGATAATTGATGAAAACAAGTTATGCTATTATAAATTACCAAACAACGAAAAATATACTTCCCGGTTTCGCAGGGCCCTTCTGCCATAGGGCACCCCTCTCACCGTGGAATTACTTTAATAATACATACACAAATATTTTTCTTGAAACCTTGTTCTCAATCAACTATACATCATCCTCCATCTTCCCTCAAAAATCTTATCAAACCTAAGAGGAATAGAATGTTGTGCCCTTACCATATCTTTAGACCCCAAAATTCACACCATAACCATCAAAATATAATTTAAATTCAACACTCTGTTTGTCTGACCAGAGCCTGCTGCAGCAGTACTAGGAACATCTTGGCCAGAGCCTCTGTTTGCTCGGGATTGTTTTTCTTGTCCATCAAAGAGTTCGTGGTAACGAACTGTAAGTAAGGAGCGACCCAGCTCAATAGTAACCAAAACTCTAAAAACAGAATTTAGTCCCAGTTAGTCCCACCCATCAAAAGTTATGAGCCTGAGAAAATTTGCTTTATTTTCGAAAAAAAGGAGAAACACACCCTAAATATCATAGAATCTTAATGAAAATCACACCATCAGATTCAGCGTATCAGAGAACCTTACTGTAGATGTTACAAGCTCCTATCTGCACAAATGTGGAATTTTGTGTTTCTTGCCACAAAAAAAGATCAGGGATGCGTGTTTATTTATTTTAATCCCCAGGGCTGATCGAATCGACCTAGAATTTCATGAGAAGGCTCATTCGAACGGACATTAAAAGTTCTAGTGCCCATTTTAAGTGAGCCAAAAAATTGGAGGGTAACTAGGCATCCTCCAACGCTCATTTTCCAAAAGTCACCGGATCAAAATTTTAAGGTAGCCATTTTGTTCAGCATAGTCAAAATATCTAATAGCCTACCTATATCTTTGAGGACGACTCAATCCCCCACAGTCCCTGGAGGAAGGGCTGCAAGTTATGAACTTTGCCCATTGTTTACGTATAGTATTGGTTATTGGTAAGTATATGGACAATTTCATGGGGGATTGGGTTACGTGGGAGGATCTTTCCATGGAGGAGAGGAATTATTCATGGGGGAAGAGAATTTCCATGAAGGGGTTGCTGGATTTCCCAGCATTATTTAAAAAACAATCAGAAATTAAATAAAAAAAGTTTTTTCAACTGAAAGTAAGGAGCAACATTAAAACTTAAAACGAACAGAAGTTATTACGTATCTGAGGGGGTTCGTCCCCTCGTCAATAATTCTCTCTTTACGCTAAAGTATTTTTAGTAATTTCATAAGAACTATTTATTCTAATTAACGGCCTTTGTGATGCAGGGGTCATTCTTAAAGAATTGGAACAAAATTCGAACTTCAGCGTAAAGAGCGAGGCATTGACGAAGGGGCGAATCCCCACATATTACGTATATCAGGAAGTTCGCCCCCTCGTCAATACATCGCTCTTTACGCTAAAATTCAAATTTTGTTAAATAATGGCCGATATAAGCAATAATTTGTTAGTGTTATTTTCTGGCCAATCTTAGCACTTAATTTTACCTTAAGCAGCTTCATAACTTGTGGTTGTTATTAAACAAAAAATACAAGTTTTTTCCAACTGAAAGTAAGGAATATCATTAAAACTTAAAACAAACACAAATTATTACGTATATCTTTTAATGATCTTTTCTTTCATTCATTTCAGTCATTTGAAGATTGCTCAACTTGTTACTTTCATTTTCATAAAAAAATAGTTTCGACCTCTTTCGCCGTTTCGTTACTATGCCTCACAAAATTAATTTCGCAAATATAGCTAATTTAGGTTACGTGGGTGAATCTTACCATGGAGAAAGTTCTCTGAGGGGAGGGAATTTTCCATAGTGAGGGAGCTGGATTTTCCGAAACTATCTAAAAAACGATCAGCAATTAAATAAAAAACAAGTTTTTTCCAACTGAAAGTAAGAAGCAACATTAAAACTTAAAATTAACAGAAAATATTACGTATATGAGACGGGTTGCCTCACCTCAATAGTTCGTTCTTACGCTAAAGTTTCTTTTTTAACTTTTAAAAGAGGTTATTATTCTAATTAAACTCTAATCATACCTTTGTGATTCAGGGGTCATTCTTAAACAACTGGAACAAAAATCAAATTTAGGTTATTATAAGGTTATTATTAATTAAAAAAGAGTAAAATTAATATGCAAATTTTGTTTTAATTATTCATGTACAGTGAGCCAAATTCAAAACCTGCATTGGTTCCAAAATTTCAGAAAAAAAAAAAAAAAAAAAAGAAGTTTTTTTTACTGAAAGTAAGGAGCGAAATTAAAACTTAAAACGAGCAGAAATTATTCCGTATATGAAGGGGGCTGTCCCCTCCTCAACGCCCCACTCTCTACACTAAAGTTTTTTATTGCTTGATAAAGTTGAGTTGTGAGAAAGAGTCAAACTTTAAGTTGTGAGAAAGAGTCAAAACCTGATTGGATCCAGGAGGGCGGGGGGGGGGGAGGGGTTCAAACCCCCCTCCTGAATACGGCCTTGGTTCCAGATGTAAAAGCCCTAGAACCGAACGGGAAGGGCCTATTTCAGTTCAGCAAATTATTCTTTTTTGACAAAAAATATATATGTAGTTTTATTTATATTTGTCAAAAAAAAAAATAGTTTGCTGAAATGAAACAGGTTATTCCCGTTCGGTTCTAGGACTTATACTGGAACCGAGGCCGTATCCAGGAGGAGGCATAGAGCGAGATTATAACTTAAAACGAAAAAAGCTGCGTTGCATATGAGTTTGAGATACCCTTCCCCAGTCTTTATTCGGAATCCAAAAAGGCTTCTTCAGAATTACTGTAATAGGAAACAATAAGAGGACAAAGCTTGAAATCAGAAAACTCAAAATCACTTTGATAGTTTGGATGATAAAAGACACAACTTTCACATTTTTCTGTTGTTAGTGATTTTTCCTCATTATTAGATAATTGGTCTCACTAGTAACAAAAAAAAATATTATTACTTTTCGTAACCACAGGCAAACAAATTAAACTGATAAGAGATGCAGTAAATGCTCCAAATTTGATTAATAAATCTCAGCAACACCGTTTAACTGTAGGATCAGCACCCCGCCTAAATAATATATATGCCATTTCCTCATCAAATGGCATAGTTCCCAATAAAGATTCACAAAACTATGACGTTCTTTGCACTTTAATTTAAAAACAAATTAAAAACATACAGCTCATTTATGTCACCTAAGGAAACATAAAAAAGAGAGAGAGACAAGGCCCATTTGAGTCGAACACAAAACAGCACAGAATATTAAAATGATTAAGATTCCGAAAATTTTCTGACAGAATAAACGCTTTTACCCTTATAATAGTCCCACATATAATCAAAACAAAAAGTAAATTAAAAAATGAAAACCGAAAATGGGATTTTTTTTAAGGTAAACGGACACAGCTTCACATAACCAAATTTACTGTTGGCAACCTGAATCTAAAAAAAAAAAATAATCTTAGTACACAAGATTTTTTTTTCTTTTTTTGCAAATTCTTCCTCGCTATTATTTGTAACTTGAAGTATTGGATTGCTAGACTAAACGTCATGTTTTCTGGAACACGTCAAGCCTATTGCAGCAACAGCAGGGCAATTACCTGGTATGCAGGAGGCCTTCTATTACAGTCCCACAGATTGCATACTATTCCCCCTCTAGCTACAATTTATTGTTACTAATAAATGAATCTTGCTTAAAAAATAATACAATGGACAAAGGACCTAATTAATTGAAACATTTTTATCAGGATAGCGGTAATCAAAGTTTAGTAGAGTCCTTCCTGTAATTGAGCATGATGCTTTTCAGAACTTAATAATTGACCTTTGGTTTTAATTATTATTATACACAATCTTTACACTTAATAAAAATTGGAAGTCTTTCTAGAAACGAGAGTAAAGAACAGAACTCTTTATTGTACTTCCCAACCCAAAGACCCAGGATAATTTTTTTCTTTTGACGAGTTTGGGAAATAAAGCCAGTTTAAATGATTGAGGTTGTCCTATAAACCTGAACAAGTAGGAGGAAGGGGGCAACCCCACTGACTTGGTCACAGTTCTACTTGCACTGAGACGATCCAGCCCCCGCATTAGATTAGCTAAAAAATTATTAATACAAAACAATAGATAATAATAAAAAACTAACAAATTATTCGGCACCTAAATTAACAGATTATCTAAAAAAATTATTAAATTAAATAATTAATTAATTAATTAATTCAATTTTTAATTAAAAATTAATAAATTGTAATAAATTATTCCGCCATGCATTTTTACAGGAAACCAATAAATGATAGCTTTTTTCAGCTCAATAAGGCAGACTTCAAGTCCGGAAACTTGTTAGTTAGAATCAGACATATGTATAGGCGGTGGAGCTTTGAGCCGGTGCTCAACCCCCAAAATATTAAAATTGCTACACCCCTCAATTTCCTTTATTTTTCATATTATTCACCTATTTTGCTGTGTTTTTTTTTAATTCTCCCCTAGCCAGCCCAAGTTCAACTACTACGTATGCAACTGGTTTGAATGATCTGTGAAATGAAATGGTATAGATTATACATATTTTGATTTATAAAATACAAGGAGCACCATTTATCTTAACGAGTTGACATTTTATTTCTGGGCATATGCCCAACATCACCAAGTCCTCTTAAGACCACATTGCCATTTGATTGGATTTCAAGCCACGTAATACTACCATTATGAAGCGATATTCTCAGCCAGGCTTCAGGAGGGAACTGAAGTGCCCTAAAATTATTCACACACTTCATAAAGCTGTTTATATATGAGTCTTATTGCATATACAGTGACAGCGTAATTCACGCTGTTGACAATAGCAAAGACCTAATAAGAACCAGATTTGTCTGACCTAAATGTCGGGGTTTTAACAATATTCCACATAGTTTCCCACGTTTACTTTATAAGGTATATTCTATTCCGTGTTTCAATCATTCATCAAAAACTATCAGTTATCACCTCTCTAGAATGCAGTTAACTAGGTCCCTCGTATTCATCACCTGCATTAGACTGGGTAAAAACAATTAAATATTCAGCCATTAAATTTAGGGGGGGGGGATCAATAAAAAACAGCTTTTTTTCTCAGGCCAATAGGGCACATTTCAAGTTGGAAACCTTGTTAGTTTGAATCAGACATATTTACAGGTGGTGAAACTCTGAGCCTGTGCCCTACCCCCAATATATCAAAATTTGTACGCCCCCTCTATTTCCTTTATTTTTCCTACTTACCATCTTTTTTTAACTTCCTTCCTACTCCCACCCGAATTTAATTCCTACGTATGCACCTGGTTTGAATGATCTGTTAAATGAAATGGTATAAATTTTCCGAATTTAAATTTATAAAATATAAGGAACACCATTTGCCTTAACCAGTTGACATTTTATTTCTAGGCATATGCCCAACGTCACCAAGTCCTCTTAAAACCACATTGCCACTTGGTTTGATTTCTAGCCACGTGATACTTCCATTATGAAGCGATATTCTCAGCCAGGCTTCAGGCGGTAACTGAAGTGCCCTAAAATTATTCACACACTTTATAAAGCTGTTTATAAATGAGCCTTATTGCACGTAAGAAAAAAGAGTTTTTTTTTAAACTGAAAGTAAGGAGCAGCATTAAAAATCAAAACGGACAGATATTATTCAGTACATGAAGGGCTTGCCCTCCTCCTCAATATCTTGCTCTTTACGCTAAAGCTTTTAGCAATAAAAACAAACTTCCTATTATAACTAAACGGCTTTTGTGTTTCAAGAGCCGTTCTTAAAAAATTGGGACAAACAGTCAAACTTTGGCGTAAAGAGTGAGGTTTTGGAGGAGGGGGCAAAACAATTCATGTATTGAATAATTCCTGTTCGTTTTGAGTTTTGATGTTGTT
The DNA here is from genome assembly GCF_049724085.1 of Artemia sp. Qi Xiang Cuo. Classification (NCBI taxonomy): domain Eukaryota; kingdom Metazoa; phylum Arthropoda; class Branchiopoda; order Anostraca; family Artemiidae; genus Artemia; species Artemia sp. Qi Xiang Cuo. The sequence goes on along the minus strand of NC_142810.1, from coordinate 28,187,244 downwards.
CCTTACTTTCAGCTAAAAAAAACTTTGTTTTATAATTAATTTCTGATCGTTTTCAAATGATACCGATAAATCTAGCTCACCCTCTATGAAAAATACCCCCTCCCCTCACGGGAAACTCCTCTGTGAAAATTTTATCCCATGAAAAACATGCAGACCCGTGAAAATCCCTCCGGACAATTCCATCCTCGCTGAAAATCCCCCCGTAACATTCCTTGAGGACGATTGAGCCTCAAAAACTCTCCTTAGCATACTTTCATTTGAAAAAGACTTTAATTTCAACTCGTTTCCTCAATCATTCCGAAAATTCCCCCTTCCGTGGAAAATTTTCCCCGAAAATCCAAACATGCTGAAAATAGCCCCCGGATAATTCCCTCAGAACATCCCCACTTGCAAAACTGAGTTGGCAAAGAGAAAGTAATACAAATAAAAACAATTTTGTATAGGAATTCTACCAAATCCCTCCAGTGTAAAATTTCCCCTGGAAAGTTTAGCCCCAGGAAAATTCTCCCTATGGAAACCCACCCCAAGCACAAAATACCTTGCCCCGAAAAAATGTCTGTATATTTCTTAACATTTCTTAACATATACTATGCGTAAACAATGGGCAAATTTCATAACTTATGGGCCTCTTCCCACGAACTGTGGGGTCATGTTACCCCTAAAAACATAGTTATCGGACCTTTCAACTACGCCGAAAAAAATGGCTATCTCAAAATTTTGATCGGGTAACTTTGGGGAAAAGAGGGACATGGGAGGGAGGATCGTTGCCATCCAATCTTTTTGGTCACTTAAAAACGGCACTAGAACGCTTAATTTCTGTTCAAATGCACCTTCTTCCGATCTTCTAGGACTATTATTTCGATACGATCACCCCTGAGAAAAATAAATAAAAAAATCAACAAAAAAAAAAAAACAACAAAGAAATAAACACGCATCATCCGTAATCTTTCTTCTGGCAAAAAATGCAAAACTCCACATTTGTGCATATAAGAGCTTGAAACTTCTACAGTATGATTCACTGATGCGCCGGATCTGGTGGTTGGACTTTCCTTGGGATCCTATGACTCTTAGGGGTGTTTCTCCCCTTTTTTTCAAAAATCAGGCAAATAATCTCAGGCTCGTAACTTTTGATGGGTAGGGCTAAACTTGATGGGTCTTATATATTTGGAATCACCAGAATAAGCTGATTCTTGTGAATCTATTGATATCAAAATTCCGTTTTTAAGAGTTTCGGTTACTATTAAGTCGAGTTGCTCCTTACTTACAGTTTGTTACGAAAAACTGTTTGATACGGCGAGAGCGGATTCACAACAGTGTTCACAACAGGTTCACAACAGTGAAGATTTAATTAAGAAAGAGGCTCGTCTGGCTATATGTGCATTTACCGGCTTTTAATGCCAAAGATTATATCATATTTAAAATTATATAATATGATTTTACTGATGCTTAATGCGTATATCTTCTAACACAATCCATTCCTGTAGGTATTAGTATGTCCTTTTACCTAAAACACCAAAAAATTCAAAACATAATGCACAGATTATGATTCTCAATCCCAAACAAATATCATTATTACTTCACATATCTAAATCTCATATATTAAATTATATTCAACAATGATTATTAATATTCAAAGCAGTTGATGTGTTCAGCAAAGCAAAGACCGCGTCGCATGAGTTAAGGCTTAGCGAGGGGGGGGGGGTCAACACCTTTAAATTATCACGTTAGTAGGCTACATTTGAACTACGTGTATTGACAGACAACAGCCCATTCTAGCGACCTTTCCGGCCATACTCTATAATTTAGCGAATCTAGCCCATGACTTCTATAATTTAGAACGAATCTAGCCCGACTCTATAATTTAACGAATCTAGCCCATGACTTCTATAATTTAGAACGAATCTAGCCTGACTCTATAATTTAGCAAATCTAGCCCATGACTTCTATAATTTAGAACTAATCAGCTAGAAACAATTAATACTTTGACTTGTGTTAATTGAATCAACAAAATAGACTGAAAACCCAAATAGTCAAAGATAAGAAATGTGAGGAAGTACTTTATGACACTTTATTATGAGGTCGATGCAATCTGTTGCTGTGGTAAGAAATCTTTTTAGATGGGTGTTACACAGAAAAGAAAAAAAGGATATAATTGTTATTTTATTGATTTAAAGATCAACATTTCCTGTTCATCTTGTCTGAATCAGTTAATTGAGAAGGCAAATAAGGCCCTAGCTGAATTGAATAGTTTTACAAGTTCTAGTTATTTGGCAGTAAATATTTTAAAAACTAATTTAAAAGACATTTGTAGAAAAGGGGTTCCATGTGTTTTAGATAAAAAAAAAATGTTTTTAATGGTGAATTTTTAAAGCAAGTAAATGGTGTTAAATACTTAGACGTTAGTCTTGATTTTAATTTAAGTTGGAAATCGCATTGTAATTTTGTGGCAGTTAAGATCTCGAGAGGTTTGGGTGTGACAAGAAAACAGAAAAATTAACTCCCGTCAAATGTTTTACTTTTACTGTATCATTCTATTGTTAGCCTTTATTTATCGTATGGTTGCATGCTATGGACTAGTAGTTTTATTTCAAGTTTTAGAAAGGTCCAAATTTTACCAGAAAAAAAAAAAAAAACAGTTCGTATTCTAGGCAATTATATTCAGTTTGAAAATAGCACGTTGAATTGCTTCACAAGTTTGAACATTTTGAATATTTGTCAGTGACGTGATTACCAGTTAGCAATTTTTATATATTAACGCTTGAATAATTGTTCATCGGAGGTATTTTGGGAAATTTTTAGAGCTAATTCATCTTGCCACTGTTATGAGACTAGAAATACATGACCTTGCATCTGAGTTTCAGAGCACTCAATGTGCTACATTCCTGTCTTGTTTTGCGGGGGTGTGAAATTTCCTCCCAGACAGTGGCGCCATTTGGGGGACAGGCAGGGAGGGGGGGGGGGGCACGGTATCCTTTTGTTTGATTTGCCCAATTTTCAACTCTGAAGCTCTTAGTTTATTCTTCCATTTCAAATTTTTTTTTGTTGCTTTTGATTTATTCCTGAAAAACCAAAAACCAGGTCATTAGAAGGCAGCAAATTGAAGACACTCAAAGATTTGCAACAAAGTCACCCATTTGAAGAATATCTGCTTTGGCATGGTTTTGTTGGATTTGGCCTGTCACATTATACCGTCTCCAATAATTTATGTACCCGCTCAGCCTGTAAAGTCATTTGCAACATCCGGGAAAAGGGGGTATCTGGACTAGGATCTTGGAAAGTCGTTTCTCATTTTGTATGTAGTGCATTGTATACTGTAGCGTCATCTTCTTGAGAGATATAGGGGAGACATATATGTGCTAACCACAAACGGACAGAATGGCTTCCAGCATAAACAGTACAGATCTATCCATGAACCCATATGATAAACCCTGTCAACCAGTTCTGACTGACTATCCTTTCACTACCATCAGGAATCCCACAAGAAAATTCAACAGCTCCTATTTCTTAGCATATCCATGGCCGAATATTAAAAAAAACAGGACTTGGGATTCTGCTTCTGTTGTCGACACTTCAGTGGATCATCGCTAAGATCAGGCGAACGATATGGCACAAGAGCATTCATCGGCGTAGGATTGAGAAAGTGGAAAGACATTTCAGAGCTGGTAAGGCAGCACGAAAGCAGTGACCAGCACAAAGCATGTGCCATTTCTTGAACCAAATTTAAAGCTATTCCGACATAGAGGGCCTAATCTGTTGCCTCATGCCTATCCAAAGAACGAGAAAAGGAAATATTAGAGAACAGACGGTATGTAAAGGCTCTGCTAAAAACTACAGCCTTACTTGGACGGCAAGGTCTTGCGTTTCGTGGCCATGATGAAGGAGATTCCAGTGCCAATCGAGGGAATTTCTTTGAGACGTTGAGACCAATGTTCGTAGTGCTAGCTACCGCTGGCACCACTTATTGCTGTGTGCGTGCGGGGTCACCACTTTTAAAGGCAAAAATGGCGCAAAAAAGGTTGCTATGCCACTTACTCGAAGGGGAGAACCCCTTGTCGGCCCAAATGTTAGTAAGATTCCCGCTCTTACCCCAACGGTTCTGCAAATATCGGGTTTGGTACTACCCTATTTACAGTATACCCTGTCCCAGGGTATTATAACGCGATCGAGTGGTCAAAAAGCCACTTTCTAAAGCCAAATGTTCCCGCCTTGGGTTACGGCTAGAAAATCTCTACTCTCTCCATGGAGGTAACAACCCTCCCTGTCAATATAATAATGACGGTACCTTGTAGCTATATTCCTACCCTGCCTGGGTTACAGAACATAGTACACAGTTTGTAGAAAATAATTTACTTGTATTCTTCCAAAAAGGGTCACAAAAACCACAATAATATATATATCCCCGACTGGGGTCCAAACGCAGACTAAAAACATAATAATAATTTGTACAGCACTGTTTGTATGGGGTGACCGTCAATTGGCCCAGCCAATCAGCTGCCTCCTCATTCAGACCCAATTTTACCTCTTAGATTTATCTTTCAAGAACTCCCAACCAGGAAGTACGAAAATAAACTTGTTTCACAGCTTACCTATTACAAAACCACTATCGCTTAGTAACGGGAATTTAGCCTGTCTTTTGAAATTATACTATAAGCAAATAAGTACTAAGAGGCTAGTGCAGCCAATTTTTCACGATGGCTGGCATCATCACATGTGCCAGAAACTGATTCTCTGCTCCTCTCCAATGTAAATTCGTGAGAGCGAGAAAATTTGTTGTTTTGAATTGTGCTGCACACAATCATTACCTACGAATCTTGAAGATTTCAACTTGCAAAATCTAGTGCGGATGCTATGCAATTTAGACCATGGTGGTCATACAGTAGGGACGCGTCGAGGACGACCGATCCAGATTCCAGAGCCAAGCGGTGGAAGAGAGGGCAAATGGATTTTGTAAAGTTGAAGTTAAGTGTTTATGTTTGTAAGGGTAGACCACGGTAGCGCGTGGCCGGTCATTCATATTACGGGGGGAGGTGTTGGGGTTCCACCCCTGTTTCTTTTCCTTTCAGATAAATGACCTATTTTCTTGTCTTTAATTACATTTGCTTATAGTATAATTTCAAAAGACAGGTTAAATTCCCGTTACTAAGCGAAAGGGATTTTGCAATAAGTAAGCTGTGAAGCAAGTTCATTTTTACTTCCTGGTTGGGAGTCATTGATAGATAAATCTAAGAGGTAAAATTGGGTCTGAATGAGGAGGTAGCTGATTGGCTGGGCCAATTGACGGTCCACCCATACAAACAGTACTGTACAAATTATTATTATGTTTTAGTCTGCGTTTGGACCCCAGTCGGGGATATATATATTTTTGTGGTTTTTGTGACCATTTTGGAAGAATACAAGAAAGGTATTTTCTACAAACTGTGTACTATTTTCCGTAACCCAGGCAGGGTAGGAATAGAGCTACAAGGTACCGTCATTATTATTTTGACAGGGAGGGTTGTTACCTCCAAGGAGAGAGTAGAGATTTTCTAGCCGTAACCCAAGGCGGGTACATCTGGCTTTAGAAAGTGGCCATTTGACCACTCGATCACGTTATCATACCCTGGGACAGGGTATACTGTAAGTAGAGTAGTACCAAACCCGACATTTGCAGAACCGTTGGGGTAAGAGTGGCAATCTCAATAACATTTGGGCCGACATGGGGTTCTCCCCTTCGAGTAAGTGGCATAGCAACCGTTTTTGCGCCATTTTTGCCTTTAAAAGTGGTGACCCCGCACATACACGGCAATAAGTGGTGCCAGCGGTAGCTAGCACTACGAACAGTAGGTCTTTTAACGGAAATCAACCCGGACCTGACGGACAAGTCTCGCAAGGCCTATGGCCATTACTTGTCACACGAGTACCAAAATGAATACATTGAGGTCATAGGAAATAAAATTAAAAGTTCTATCACGAAAGAAGTCAGAGAAGCAAAATATTTTGCTGTTTTTCCTGGCAAAACAAAAGACCTCTCAAAAAAGGAATAACTTGTGATTTACGTGCGCTTTGTTCCGAATACGAAAATCAAACAAAGAGCCGTATGTTTCATCCAAATGCGTAAGGTTGACGCTGAGAATTAAGCCGATTTTATTTACAACAAAATAAAGGGCGTCGGCCTTGACTTGTCAAAATGTGTTGGACAGTCCTATGACGGCGGAAGTGTAATGAGCGGACATTTTTCAGTAGTACATACTCGTCTCCGGAAAAAGGCGCTGTAAGCAGCGTATATTCACTATCATTCTAATAAACTTAAGCTTGTTATTGGCGATATATGTACGCAGAAAATGCAAAGAATTTCGTCAGTATCTTCAGTTTTGCAGACAGTTTATGATTTTGTCTCCAACAGCAACACTCGATACCAGTTGTTTCTTAAGGCCCAGAAAAATGCCAACGTGTCCGTACTAACGCTTGAAAGGACAGTTGTGACACGTTGGTCTTACTGGTATAGATCAGTGGCTATAATTCTGGCAAGATATGACTGCATACTCGCAGTTCTTTCAGTTTTTCAAGAATCTTCAAGAATCGTCAGTTGTTCAAGAGAGGAAGCAGCAGAAGCTACAGGTTTTAAGAATTAACTAGAGTCGTTCCCCTTCATAGTCAGTTTGCATATCATTCACGAAGTTCTTGCAGTGATCAACCCTCTTTCTGAACAACTGCAGGCCCCAGATCTGATCATTTCGGACGCCTGCACTTTAATCACCACAACAAAAAACCAACTGAAGACAATGCACAACGTCGAGTATTTTCGAGTCTTACACGGCAAGTCTAAGGAGATGGCTATTAAATGTCGGAGCTGATCTGTTTGAAACAAGCGCTCTTGCTTCAACCATACCAGCAAATCAGAGCAAGTTTAGAATTTATCGAGAAGATTGAGGGACAATTTTATGAAATCAACACTTTGAAAACATAGCACTGAGTCCGAGGGCGCAAGAACAGAAGAGAAAATGCGAAGAGATTTCTACAAGGTTTTGGACAGAGTGGTAAATAAGTTTGAAGAGTGTTTTTCTGTCCAGATGCCAGTGCTAGAAGCCACACGATGCTTTAACCCAAAATCCGAAGACTTCATGAACACAGATTTGCTTCTCGAGATCGCAACATACTTTGATAAGGCTGGCATCGATGTTATAGAGCTGAAGAGTCAAGCTTTGATAGCTCGTGCACATGTGTTGCAGCTTCCACAGAAACTGGCAAACGTTTTAAATCTTTTCAAAAGCCTAGGAGGATTAAAAGAAGGGTATTCTGAGGTTCTTGAGATTGTAAGGGTAGTCCTCACACCCCGCTCACAACATGCTCAAAAGAACGATTTTTCTCTGTGTTGACACTTGTGAAGGATTACCTTCAGACAACAATGGACAACGAGCAACTTTCATATTTGGTCCTTGTGTTTCCTGAAAGAATGTAGTGTAGGAGCTCGATTTTGAAAAGCTTGTGTATGAATTTACAAAAATTAAGCCATAGAGATACCCTTAGCCTAAATACGTGCACGTAATTGTAAGTTTTCGATATGTGTGGTAAATGTTCCACCTTGTAATGATTTTTTGGTCCATAACCAGGTTGTAAAAGGAAAAACATTTAAATAAATTATGTTGCTTTAATCTGTATTCGAAGACTAATTTGAAGAATAGTCTACCAAACAGAGTAATTACATTTTAAGTTTAGGCAGGGCCCAAAATTGATCTTTGCCCCCCCCCCCCCCCCGAGGTTTTCTGAAATGGCGCCACTGCGCCCAGATAGTATTAGGCAGGCTGAAAATGTAAGCCATCTCAAGAGTAGATTGAAGCGTTACCTTTTGGGTGATAGTTGAGAAAGATTAGAAAGTTGTGTGTTATTTCTCTCTATTTTATTTTTATTTATGTAGTATTTGTAAAGCTGTATAATAATGGTTTTGCAACCATCGTCAACAAACCTTCAGGTTTTTTGTAGATGGCTGCTGTAAATTTGTTTGAATTTTCTATGTTAAATGAATTAATTTGATCTGATCATTATTAGCACCATTTGTTACCAAAACAATTCATTCTACCGAAATGTTGATTCTTGACATTTCCGTATTTATAAAAAAAAACTTCAATTTCACACTATTTTGACGGAGTTCCCGTTTTACAAACAATACCTAAAGTTTTTCTTTTGACGAGAACGCAGAAACGTTATCGGGACAATTTAAAGCTCAAGATCAAGTTTTCAGTGCATATCTGGAAGAAAAAACAGCATTTTCAAAATTAATAGGTTTTATTTAAAATGTTTAAATAAGACAGTCTAAACATCATAGCTGTTGCTCAAAACTTTAAGTTGGTTATGGAGGCAGAAAAGTAAAGAAAAAAAAAAGATAATAGAGCTGTCTAGACGGTGATGAAGAAGCGACAAAAAAAAGCGCAAATTCAATGTTTATTATTATTATCTAAAAACGCAGATGGACACGCCAGATATTTTTGATAAAGATGTTCTTTCTGAGGAGTTCATTTTATTTTACTTGAAAACAGACAGCTGACTTCTCTTCTCACTTCTCTATCTGAGCAAGAACGCTTTCCTGTAAATTTGCAAAGATTGTGCAACGTGTGACTTTTTATACACGTCTGACGACTGAATATAATTTAGTTTTTAGAAGGTTAAAATCCAAGAAAAAAAGAATATTGTGAGATATGAACATACCTACAAACACAGTATCGGATTACGTTGGCATGACAAACAATGACTTCGTATGTATCATATTCTTGAGTTGCATCAGCTCTGTGAAAATACTTCCTGAATGCAGCTTCTATTCGAGCACCATCTTGATAGAACTGCTATAAAAAAAGAAGCAAAACAAAGAATTTGGAAAAAAATTCTACCATTATCTAAGAAGTCTAACAAATTAAAACACAATCCTCATTTTAATAGCAGTAGTAACCTTCCTTTTCTTTTACTTCCCCTTCTTTATTTTTCTCTATCTCGTTTATAGTTCAGTGTTTTGATTTTCTGTTCTGGTTTGATTCTTTTTGTTTCTTTCAAGCATTGTCTTGTAACTATAATAACCTACTAAACTGTAACTATAACTATAATAACCTTTTAACTGTAACTATAATAGCCTTCTAATACACCCATCTTATCATATATCTCAAAAACTCCGTAACGTTTGGAGATTTAACTGTTACGAGACCAAATAGAAACACGGAGAAAATACTTACTAAGTTAGAAAAAGACAAACCGAATTTGTTGACGTTCTGACGTGGTAAAGAACTTCCATAATGGCACCAGAAAAAACACAGGGGGAGCAAAAAACGAGCTATAAAGCCGACCAGGCGTTTTTTTTTGTCAAATTGGCCTTTAACTCTATAAAAAAGTCCACAGGACTCTCTCAAATCATTTATTATTAGTGACCGTGTTGCTCGAATCGAGGTCCCGAATGCAAGTCCAAGATACTTAAGAGACGAAGTGGCAAAAATTGAGTCAAGGCAGACCTGAATTTTTGAATCGGAAGGGTGACGACAGCGAAAAATGAGAAATTCAGTTTTAGTAGAATTGACTGACAACCCGATGTCAAATAACCCAGCATGAAGGCTGTTCACAGCAGCCTGCAGTGATTGCAAGTTATAGTATTCTGCAAGGACTGCAAAGGATTGCAAGGTATTCTGCGGGTTGCACAGCGGATAAAGGTTATAAAGGTTTCTTCCTTCTCTCATACCTCGCCAAAATAGACGCGAAAACTGCATCTGCATTCCCAACACCAAGACCCGCACGAAAATCAAACTGATGATCTCCATGATCACAATTCGAGATTTTTAAAAGAAAAATCTTTTCAATTAATTTTGCAATAATAGAACAAACTGTAATCGGATGATAAGAGTCACGAGATTGAGGGTCCTTATTCTTTTTTGAGACACACGTCACGATGCCCTCGCATAGTGCAGTTGATACGAATTGCTGCGCAATACAATCTCGGAAAAGTAACGCCATATGCTCAGCTAGTTTCGCGGTAACATAAATCGAATGTTCAGGTTGGAGTCGCTCAGAACCAGGAGCTTTGCTTTTTTTTAAGGAGACGAATTAGCATAATAACTGACAATGGCGCGATAAAAACAAGATTTTGGCTATGATCTAGTCAAGAAAAATGGCGAAGGAGAATCTACCGAAAAGTTGTGTTCAATGGTGGGGGGCTATCAGAGAATAACGATGAGAAGTGTCTTTCCCAAGAAGTTACAAGTTTTAAGTTACAAGCGAAGTTGAAACTTAAAACGGACAGAAATTATTACTTCACAGCCTATCTAATATATACCAATAAAACTAGTATAAATAAACCAACTAATTATGTTTCCCTAAGCTTTTAGGATTATAGAAAACTAGCGCTTTGCTGAAAACACAAATGTCAAGTATAAAAAAAAGGAATATTGATTCGGGAGTATGTAGCCTGACAAAAATAAGCAAATCTATAAAGCTTTTCATAGTCTTACACCAGTTGTGACATCGGTAACTTTCAGTATACAATTAAAATTATCTTAAAAACATAAACGTAAAATTAAATATTTTTTTTAATAACCGCGAAGCAATTGAACAGCATACAGAAATATTGGATCGATTTATCAGATAGCATTTTGGTCTCGCCAGCTATAATACCAGTAGTGGATAATATACAGTCTTAAATTGTAAGAAATATGCTTTAGTATTACTTGAAATGAAGATCAAATAAGATATAATATGAACTCTGGAAATCTGATTATTTCTCTCTATACAAGAGTGAATTTACAGCTATGATTGAATTTACATTTGATATGAATTTACAGCTAGCTTATTAAGGGGGCCTGGAGGAGGAACCTGCGCGAGGTGTTCTTGCAAACCTCGAGTTAAGGGTTTTGGATTATAGTGATTACAATTATACCATTTTATACTTTCAAGATTTCCCACTTAAGAAGTGGCACCACAAAAAGTGCTCTTCTTAATATTAATTGAGACTTGCAGATGGCAAAGTCCATAGGATGAACGTAAACTGTACTCATTTTTTATACACAGGCGATAAAAAATCTATATCCTGAGTTTTGATTGGACACTAGTTAACCTCCTTGACAAATGGCATAAAGTGCCCTTTTTTGTGTCATATCGCACTTGCGCATCGTGGAATTTATATAAACCACGTACATACGAGAAATAGCTTTTGAATGAGCTCTTAAGCATCTTTCTATGATGTTCTAGTAGCCCTCTAGGCCGAGAAAAAAGAAGAAAAAAAGACCGTTTTAAAGTTTTTTAGCTTTTAGTCACTATGGGCTGTGGTTCGCTCTTTACTAGGTTGCAGCTAATGCTTCGACCATGACAAAGAGTTCATTGCAAATTCTCCCCAAAGCAACTGCTTTTAATTGAGCAATTAAACATCTATATACGATGGTCTGGTAGCCTGCTAATGTTTCAGTAGCTTACTGATGAGCAGACGATTTATGAAACTTACTAAGGGCGCTGGGAGGGGGAGTGTACGAGAGGGGTTCTTGCAAACCTCCAGTTAAGGGTTCTGGAATATAACTATTACAATAGTACTTTTTTGTACTTCAGAGCTTTTCCACTTGAGAAGTGGCACCAAAAGTGTTGTTTTCAGTGCTATATCGCACTTACGAACGGTAGAATTGATAAAAAAAAAGCACGTATATATAACCAATAGTCTTCAAGCGAGTCATTAAACATCACTCTTATAAGTTTTGCTAGCCCAATGGCCCCAGCTTTTCCACTTGATACACGACACCAAAAGTGCTGTTTTTAGTGCCATTTGGAAAATGCAGATGGTGCTAGTGCCATATGGCACTTGCAGATGGCGAAATTTATAAAAAGCACGTAGATATGCGAAATAGCTTTTGAACGAGTCATTAAGCATCTCTCTATGATTTTCTGGTAGCCCGCTAGGCCTACTGAAAAACAAACAAACAAAAAGCGGGAGACAGATCAGTGCTACCCGTGCAAAAAAGTGATTTTCCTTGTTGTTAAAGGAGGGGACTGTAATTTCCCAGCATTAGGTTTTCGACCATGCTGATTCCAATGATACACTTTTCGTTTTCATCTGGCACCATTTTCGAGGGATTTCAGGCTTTTTTTTCGAAATCACATTAAATTTGTTTGCGCAATAAACTTTTACTTTTAAGACAAACCGAAATGATTGTTACCATTCCTGAGTCAGTGCCAGATGACAATTTTTTTCACCAGGCAGTTTTCTTTAAAAACTCGTTTTTTAGCTTTTGGTTACTATGGGTTGCGTTTGCTCTTTACTAGGTTGCAGCTATCGATACAACCATGATTACTCCAGAGATAAGTTATAGGCTTAGACTATTAAGCTAAAGACTATTTTTTTGAGGATATCTGCATCCAAAGAGCGTTTCTTTTGGTAACCTTTATTCTGGACTCAAAGGCTTTCCTGTGGTTACGGAAATGTCTATAAGACGTTTCCTCACGAATCTGAAGACATACACCTTAATCTACGAATAACAAAAGATATAAAAGAACATATGGCAGCAAACAATCTACCAAGTATAGAGTGGGACTCCCAACCCCATAAGGCACAACTAAAACCTTAGCTGCCAACACCTACATTTAGGATCTATTTCCTATAGGCCCTACATTTAGGGCCTATATGATTCTACATTAGGATCCTATAGGCCCTTCTGATGAATTAAAATGAAAATAATGAAGTATTTCCATTGGTTGATGTCCATCAGCTCACCGAGTAACTATACGGATGACAAGAGCACGTGATACCCCTACTTCCACTGTACATTTTGGCCCAAGTGCAAATCCAAGAAAGACAGTATGAGTCTGGTTCTTATTTTCCTTCGTTGCTTCTAAGATATTATTACCAAGAAGCTACTACTTCTGATCAACTAAGTATTATTTCAGCTATATCTGGCTCTACTAAGTAACTATTACTTCAGCTATTACTTAGATATTATGACCAAGATACTTCCTATCTGACAACTGTCTTAGGTAAATATATTGATGAATAGATTTTAGACATCTCTTCCCCCATAGAGGTTCAATTAGTCACCAACCCGCTAAAAGCACAGCTAAGGTACTAGCACATGGCGCTCAATAAGCTTGGTGGGATCTGAAAATCTCTTATGGTAAATATGAAAATTAGCTCTCACTTTCTATCGAGTCAAGCTAAAATCTGACAACCCGTTCAAGGAGATGTCTCGCTTACATGAGTAGGCCACCTTCCTTCCCCAATGAGTAGCATCTAATTTGGATTCAGGAAAGGCTGACGCAGAAAGTAGCTACAACTCTTTACCAAATTAGATTGAGACCTGACAAACCGTTCAAATACTTGTCTAGATGCCGAGAATTCAGGCAACCTCTACCCACAGAGCTCAGGCTGGGTAAGGAGTCTAGGGGAAAAGGTCTAGGGGAATGTAACCTTCCCATTTGAGAACACGTTGGCCCAAGGCCTTTGCGGTGTTCGCTAGGACGAAATCCATCAATACATCTATTTCAGTGGGGATAAAACATAACCCTACCTAACTTCTTACACAAACCGAGTCCACTACTGACCTACCTTTCTACCTTAGCCACAGGGGTAGTGGTGACAACATTCTCTTGGTGCTCCAGAGAGCAGACACGAATAGGGGTCTAACAACTACTACTGCTAGTTTTAGTCACCATACTGCCACTGACCGTTTTGCCCAGCGTCTGATCATGAGGCAGTGTGTTTTCTGGAACACGCTGCCGAGATTGAATGAATTGCAGCTTATAATTGCCTTTTAAAATCATACCCGCCTGATTCAATAGCCCTGGACAAAGGAACCGCAGACCATGGGCAAGAAAAGACCCTTGAAAAGCAATCAGAGGTGAGAGAACGCAGTTCTCTTACTGGTACTGATTCTGAGGGTCAAGTGCCGCTTGCCACTGATGGCTGACGAATGGTGGGTGACTCTCCTCTCTCTTCCAGGGGAAGAGTGTTGCCTGCTCAAGCTGGTCTGAAGCCAGCGGGTGGGCTTTTTCGTACAAATGAGAAAAATGGTGAACACTTCAGTACTACACAGAGGTCCCTTCCACAAGGGGCGAAAAATAGGAAACCCTGTCGCAAAATACCACGCCAAAGGGGGCAACCAGCAGCCCAGCCACTTTGGCACTGTTTTGTTTTATTCTTTTTTTTTCGGCGTGGAGGTAATGGGCCTTTGTAGTCTAAGCACAAACTGTTTTTTTTTTTAGTCCACCCATAATTTTAATAGTAATATAAGTAACTCAACCGCAGAAATATTATTCTCACACAATGTACCAATAACTTTAATCTAATTATCTGGGATACTATGCAAGGATGAGACCTTAACTACAGCTTTTCTATCAGCTGAATTAAATACTGTTCATAATCTATAAAACTAAGATTAAAAGAGATCTGATGATTCAGACGATTGTTAATAATTACTGTAAGAGTGAAAATTTGGTCGACATATACTCTCCCCTTCCTAAAACTGCAATATTCTTCTATTAGTGCTTTATATACCTCATATCTTTGTCTAATAAGTGTAATATTGCTTAATAATTTCATTACTGCAGAAACCAAGCTCATGCATCTCTAATTATCACACTCGGACTTGTCTCTTTTCTTATAAAATGATTTAATTATAGTTTTTTTTTAAATATCTAGGTACTTCCCTTTTTTCAAAAATCATATTTATAATTTTCTGCAATTATATATTTAATTTCAGAACCACCACATTGCAAACCCTCGTTTACCACGCTATCAGCACCTGAGGCAGTATTATTTTTAATCCCTTTAGTACTGTGTAACTTATTTACACAAAATCAATTAACTTTCAAATTTTCGTTTAAAATTTCTGGATCCTTTCCTACAACTTTAGCACGGTTTAACACGTTCTCAAAATGTCCTGCCCATCTCCCTTTAACATTTTCCTTATCAATAATTGAGGCCCTACTCCTATCTTTAACAGCAACAAGTCAAGACTGAGTACTTTCTTCAGTTTCTTAATATGCAATAGAACATGTTACTATTATGCCATCTGGCTACATCTTCCAGCTCCTTGGCAATATTCTCCATAGCTCCAATTTCCCATCTCTTTAATTCATACTTTAATGCCTTCTCTACTTCCCTTACTTTTCTCTTATTCTCGCAACATCGATCCGTAGATTTAGCATCTATCCGTATACTGATTGGTGAATGTAACTTTTAAAATGAACAAATACAATTTTGGAGGTATGTTAGTTTGTTGAACACAATTTTTATTATTGGTGAATCATAAATTATCTACCAATTGAACTGCTATACATTTAAAAAGAAAGTATGGACAAAAATTTACTACATTATGGACTAATACAACTAGATTAATTCTTTAATTAATTCCCGAAAGTACCAACAATTTTAGATTTCACAAAATCAAAAAATAAAATAAAAATAATTTAAAGCATATTTTGAGTATTTCATACACAAATAATTCATTAGTCCATATAATCTAAGTATATTTAGGCTGTGACAATTCAAAATATGTTATGCTTCGATTTTGTCAAAAGTAGTGTTTATATTACATTAATTTAACTAAAACGTTGCATCCATTGGTCCAATCTCTAATTGACACCTAATTGACTCTCAAGCTATGTAGAGGTTTTTGCTTTTTGAAAATGTGTTAATCCTCCTCTTCTCACTTGAAGTAGTAACGTTAGTAGATTTACGTTAGTAGGACAACGAAAAGCGTTGTACCAACCTTCGGCCAGTTTCACAGACAGACATATTAAGCAAACAACTGAATGCCAAAGCTATCAATCCCTCAAGTCCTTAAGAAATGGCACGTCTCAAGAAGTTTGAAAAAAAAGTTGTGAAATGTTCCTTAAAGACTGTCTCAAAATAAATTATATATTTAAAATTATTTGTACTCTATATTTCCTGACTAACAGTCAATGTTGCTAGTTTTAAAACGCATATGTAGACATGCTAATGATTAATTACTTAGCCCCGAAACGTAAAACCTATCGCAATCCATGTTGTCATTCGTGAAAATACAACATGCACAAGCTAAGGCAACGTAACTATTCCTCAAAATATAACACTCATTAAATGCTTAACATATTTGGTTGGTGAAAATAGTTTGATTCTATGTCTATCACCGACTGATTGCCACATAAACACTTTACTAATAATTGCTGAGCAACGTAATTGCGTTGCATTATTATTTGCACTCATTGCAAAGACACTTGCGCGAAGACAAATTTTTTTAACTTTAAAACATATCAGAAATAAATTAAAATGTAGAGCAATTAGCACAAGTATATAACCCTTTGTCCCTAAAGAGGAAGAACCTTTACAACTTTTCCTCATAAGTCACTTTGCGATAGAACAGAAATCATCAAACAATGAAAAATTCAAATCTGGCTACCCTCGGGCTGTAAAATTCAACGGTTTAAAATTTCTTGATTGGCCGTCTCCTTGGCCGTACGACCAACAAATCTAGGTACTTTAGTTTAAAACATAGGTGGGGGTTAATTGCCCCATAAGTCTCAAGCAGATTGAAGTCGCAGAAAGAAAATACGTCTCTGAGAACGTCTCATCACTCTCGGTTCCTGTTGACCCAGAGCACACACCCCAAAAATTTGAAGCGGATCAGTAAAAAAAAAAAAAAAAAAAAAAAAAAAAAAAAAAAAAAAGCGGTCGGCTTTACACAGATTGTAAATCATTGCACGTGTTCGATTTAAACGAGTAATAATCTACTCATCGTCATCAAGAAGTGTCAGAGGGCCCGCAGACATACTTTGTCCCTCCAGTTATGCAGATATGACCACAATCTCCATGGTTGTGGTCAAAACAGGGCACAACAGGCTTACATTTGTGCTAAAAAGTGGGCGGGGGTATTGGAGCAGCCTATGTCCCATTTCAGTTCTCCAATCATAACAATTGAAAATCCGTCTGATATTCTGGTTCAAACAAGGTACAGAATGCTTACTATTCTGCAAGAAAGTCGGCGCAGGAACGGGAAGAGATGTTACAGGCCCGCACTACACCTCCGCCAATATGGATTCAGAGTCCTTCCGTGATTCCCCTTCTAACCAAGGGCAAAGCGTGTGCCTTAATTTGGAATAAGAAGGCTGGGAGAAGGACAAGGGTGTCAGAGTCTCCACTGCCTCACATCTAACCTCAAATGGTAATAACCATGAAATCCTTGTGTGTTCTGTTTCTAACGAGGAGCAACCAGCCGAATTTTACAGTAAAATGCTGACAAGAGGAGCGAAGAAGCATTTTAGGAGGGCCATGGCCCTACTTTTGTCCACCAATCATGCAGGCTGAAAATCCTTTCCTGATTCCACTCGAATAAATTGCAACATGCCTTCCTTTGTGCCAAACGTTGGCAGTAGCAGAGGCGTGAGCCTAAGGACCTACCATGAGTCTGGGGAGCTTACGATTAAACGAATTCCTATGTAACATATTGCTTTCAGAAGCCTGGCAAGGCCGAAAAATACTTGGTCCTGCCGTAAGCACAAGAACAATTTGGCAGAGGCGGGACGACATTGGAAGATCTCTCACCAACTTATGCCAGGTATACGAAATGAAAATGCTAGCATATTTTCAGTCCAAACAAGTTACAACATGCCAGTTTTTCAGCAAAAATTTTGGCAATGGGAGGGCTAGGGGGATGTTGGAGGAGCCATGGGCATATTTTCTGAATTGAATCATATAAATTGAGGACCCTTTGCCTCCAGATTTTTTTTGGGACCAATTCAGGTTTTAGCTCACTTTTGAGCAGTCATTGCCCAAAATATTTTCTTGTGTGTATAAGCCCCTAGCGTGTCTCATTAACATATAAATGTACAGAAAAAAACTTTCTTTGCACAAATAAATTCATCAGTTTTTGAAAGAATACCTATAAGCATTAAAAAGTTAATTGCTTCTATTTTAGTTTTAAAATTTATTTTCTTGCCGTGGGCCAACTTTCTAATGTTACTGCTAAGAAAGGAAGAAACGCAGGAATCCCATTTCTTTAGAAATGAGAGAACCATTGAATTTTAGGAGGCACATGCAACACCGTTCCCCAATCTTAGTCTCAAATAAAGAAAATGATTTCACAAACTCAAAAATAAAAGTAGATGGCAGCATGTAACGTTCTTTTTTTGGATATCCCAATGTTTCTATATATTATCAAAGAAAATAAATTGACAATTGGGACAAAGAACCGTCACACATCTTAAGCACTGTTGAACTTAATCGAACTTCAATATGGGACATCTAGCTAATTTGTTGAATGGAGCTTTCCACCCAGTAAAAAAAACACGATTTGAAGAAATAAAAGATTGGCAGAACAACTTTAGGTAGTTTTCTCTAGCACAGAGTACAAAGCTCGACTTCAACTCACACATTTTTGGTTCTGGCTCAACCCCATGTAAAAACCATCCTTTTTGGTTCCAAGCAGGTAAAATCCAAACTTTCATATCCCCTTTGTCTGTGCCTACAGAGAGAAATTGCCCTCTTATCCTGTGCAGATAGGAGTATGTGATTTTTTTTTGCATTACTTAGGAAACTTAAGATCAGCAGAAATAAATAAACGTTCAAATGTACAAGGTTTTGTTTTTTCCACTCTGTTTTTATCTGCTTTATGACATAAAACAACTGTGATAACAGCTCCCGAGGTATTACACACAACTAACTGAAACACTTACGTATACTTCGGGTTTCCAGTGAGACACAGGGGGTTCGGGTTTAATGGGTGCACCTTCCCGTATGAGGTCACATGACTTTGTTTTGGTTTCACCCAGGACTTCTTGAATAATCATTGCTGTTTCTGTAGCTCGAGTCATTGTCGACCTCAAAACCAGGTCGTAGTCAAATCCTAGCTCCTTTAGTCTCTGGCCAGTCAGTTTAGCTTGCTCCCGACCTAGATGGATATAATAATTCCAAAGAAAGTCTAAAATTATTACTTTCAATGCTGGGTTACTAACCATAAGTCAGTAGCCCAAAGCAAGAACAGACTGTCAGAGTCCTAGTTTATAGTGACAGGAGAGGGGAGGGGAGTGATCGGCCTTTTATGAAACAACCAGTGAATCTTGTTTTGAATAAGGAATCTCTAGGATGTTTCGACAATAAGAAGACGGACTAAACATGACTATTCTATTTCGGGAGAATTTTTAGAGTCAAAAACAAACTGACTGCAAAAACCGAATCATGGTGGGTACTTGTTAATAATACGGAACGCACTCTAAAAGTGAAGTTAGGTTAATCCTAATGAAATATAACCTTTAGTTTACATTGTAATATAATTTGGGCTATGTATTTGCACATTCGGGGGGGGGGGGGGAAAGTATTTGGCCAGCGCCCCAAACCTACCCCCCTCCCCTTAATGTGTAAATATATACCCCAAATATACAAGTCCAATGCATTCTGTCTAAGTCCAATGCATTGTATCCCCCGTCACTTGCCTTGGTAGCAATGAAACCGGTTTTTCTAAAATCTGACCTAAGCGTAATTCTTGAGTGTCTAATTAACAAGTACCTCATGGTGATATTTTAGAAATAAAGATATCACCATCATTATCATTACTATCATGGAGGCGACTGAAGAAACACGCATGGGCGCCCATAAGCTGAATTTTAGGAAGGGGCTTACCTGCTCTAATCGGCACTTTAAATGCTGTAGAAACTTCAAAAAGAGCTCATTTGATTCGAAATTGAGGACTAGTGCCCTTTTTAATGGTCAAAAGTGATTGGAGGGCAACTAGTCCCCCCCCACGCCAATGATTTCCCCAAATATATCCAATCAAAATTTTGAGATAGCCATTTTGTCCAGCGTAGTTCAAAGGTCCGGAAATTATGACTTTGAGGTCGACAACCCCCTCCCCACAACCCTCAGGGCAAGGGCTGTAAGTTATGCTCTAGGCGCATATAAGGTTTTATCGAAAGAGTGGTCGTATACAACTTGGAGGAGGCTCATTGGATAGGAAATCAGAAGTTCTAGTGCCCTTTTTAAGAATCAAAGTGATCGGAGGGCAGCTACCCCCCCCCCCGCAAACACACACACACGTCGTATGTTCCCGAAACGCATCTGATAGAAGTTTTAAGCTGGTCATTTGTTGTTGTAGAAACTTCGGAAAGGGCTCATTCGGCTGGAAATTGAAAGGGCTAGTGCCCTATTTAATAGTCAAAAGTGATTGAAGGGCAACCATCCCCCGCCCCACGCCCATCCTTTCAACAAAAACTTCCAATCAAAATTTCGAGATAGCTATTTTGTTTGACGTAGTTTAAAAGTCCAAAAATTAAATCTTTAAGGATGAGAACTCCTCCTCCCCCAACCCTCAGGGCAAGGGTTTTAAGTTATACCCCGAGGACATATAAGGTTTCTATGGAAAGAGTAGTTGTAAATATGGAAATTGGAAGTTTAAGTGCCCCTTCTAAGAGTCAAATTTATCGGTGGGCAGCTATACCCCCCCACGTCATATTTTCCCCAAATGCATCCGATAGAAATTTTGGGATAGCCATTTGTTCAAAAATAATCCAAAGATCACATAACAAGGCCTTGGGGGTTGACATCCCCTCACCCAAAGTCTGGGTGTAAGGGTTGTAGGTTATGCCCAAGGGGCATGTAAGGTTTTCATGGAAGGGGTGGTCATGTGAACTTTAGAGGAGGCTCACTTGGCTGAAAATGTATAGTTCTAGTTCAATTTTAAGAGTCAAACGTGATGGAGGAAAAAATAGCCCACCCCCTTGACATCCTCTTTTCAACAAACACATTCGATCGAAATTGCGAGATAGCCATTTTGTAACCAACAGTCCAAAGAGCATATAACAATGTCTTCAGGAATCAAATATAAGGAATATTTAGGCGGATGTTGAACTAAATCAAAACAAACTATGAGCATATGGACTTTCAAAAAGGTGACAAAGAAATATCTGAAGAACAAGTTATATCATTAAGTTAGACCTTTAAGAGAAAGTTTTGGGTGATTTTGAACTACCCAGAAGGCACTAAGTGTGTACTTTTAATACTACCACCACAGTTACTGTAACTTATGGCGCTAACAGTATTAAGTTGAAACTTTTAGGGAGCGTTTAGGGGAGTTCCAATTAAACGAAAAAAATGCACGCGTGCAGGTTTTCAAAAGAGCATATAAGCAATATCATAGGCAGCACGACTCAATAATAGCTAGAAATATTATTGAAACATTTAAAGGAGCTAGTTCGATTCAAAATTAAAACTTCTAGTGTCCTTTTTAAGAGTAAAAAGAGATTGGAGGGCAATCAGCCCGTCTCTCAAGGCAATTCATTTTCCATACACACCCAGTCAAATTTTGAGACAACTATTTTGTTCCGCATAGTAAAACAGTCCAGCAACTCTGTATTTAGGGATATTGGGCACGTCAATCCCCCACAATTATGCAATTGGTCCATTATGCTTTAAAACTAAATGGTGCTTTAAAATAAATCAAAAAGCATCATGTTTATGGTTGCCAATAAGAAACCTCAGCAATATATCGAGAACGACTGGGGGGTATTAAGTTGAAGGTTTTGGGGCTACTATTTTTTACTGCTTCTGCTCTTACAATTTAAATAAATAACTAGAGTGTAAGTGTATCCAGGTTGTCAAAGAGCATGTATAGAATCTTTTGGGAATGATATTAAGTTTTACTTTTCAGGTCAACTTAAGGAGGTATAAAATTAAATTAAAAAATATTATTTATGTCATGATTAAAAATTTTTGAAAACGTTGCTCCAAACATGCAAATAGCAAGCCAAACTATGGATTCTTATACAAAAAAAACGAAAAGATATAAAATATTATTTATTTTTCATGAAAAAGACTATCTCAATAAAAAACGAACCCTAGGTATTTCCACCACTTTGCTTGAATCTCTGGCAACTCTCATTTCATACTTATTGTGATTACGTTTGATCAGGTTTAAAGCTTTGTCAGCTTCGTTGTTAGTATTTGGCTCGGTATGACTAACTGACATTTAAAAAGAAAGCGATTTAGTGACATTTAAAAAAGAAAACATATTGATAGATATCATAATGGTGAAATGGAACTGTCAACGATCTTTTTATCATTTTTTTTTTATCAAAAAGAGTTCCAGTAACTGATGAAGATGTCGCTTTGACTAGTACAGTTCCAGCTTGTTGAGGCAAGGGTAGAAGGTACTCGTCTGAACTCTTATCACTTTATCACTTTTCTGTATTTTTTCCCTGCTGTTGTTGGAGTATTGGAGAGTTTTGCTGACAACCAGTCTGATTCAGGTCTAACAACGAAAGTCACCTTAGTAGGAGCCACAACCAAGTTAAGTTTCATTTTCTCTCTGATTCTTATTGGAAAAGTGAGTTTGATTCTGCTTTCAACTTCTGTTTCTCTACTGAAGGAAGATTTAGATCTTTTTGTCTGCTGTAAACATATCAATTATTGGCGCCGGCAAGGGGGGGGGGCATGCACTATAAGGAAACTATAAGGAAACCAAAGGAAAAAGAGGAGAATAGGGAACAACCATGGAAAAAATGTTTGTTGCTCCCTTGTTGCCTGCCTGCCAATAGATTTTCACCCATAATAAGGAAATTATAAGTTCTAATTTGTGACTGAGTAACACTTAACAAGTTTTCCACAAACATCTTTGGAGCAAAAAAAAAAAAAAAATCAAATTCTTCACAGTAATGAATGTTAAAAAGATACCAATCATTGTCCTTAACAAAAGCATAAGAGCTAGATCATTGATATAAGTCAGACAAAAGAACAGCTTTTCATTATTGTCTTAAAAATATAATGGTTTATTAGTAATTAGTGCAGTTATTAGAACACAATGAAGTTCGTATAATTATAGAAAACACAAAGAAAACAACTTTCTTTCGGTAAGAGTATGCAATTTCGCAATTTCGGTAAGAGTATGCCGTCAACATTTGCTTGCATTGCAAGAGTACCCATGAGCTGATATATGAAGCCACTATAATCAGAAATGTTTCCCCTGAACGGAATGCTGGGAATTTCTGTATTTTCCCCCTGGACGGATAGATTTTTTGTATTTTATTATGTTTTATTTTTTGTGTAGATTTTTTGTCATTTATTTTCTTTTTCCAGGAGTGATTGTACTTATCTAGTTGTCACTTTGAAAAAGATTTATTTTTTTACAGATATGAAGTATAAAGGTGTCAAATATACTAGCCTTTGGTATTCAAAATTAAACCAAAAATATTGAAGTAAAATTTTTTATTTGATTTTCTTAATCTTAGTTTTAATGTTTTACTTTGAACAAACTACTTTGATAATGCGTTACTTTTTAAAAACACTGAGTCTAAAGGCATTAAATATTTTGGTGTTTGATAACCAAATTCAAAACTGTCTATATTGTTAAAAAATATCCGTCCAAAGCTTCGGCATTGCTCTAAATGCTGGGAGTTAATATCTTAGTTTTTATAAGTAGGCTATTGTTTTGTGTAGTTTTTGTAATTGCTTACTTTTTTTCATTTTTAAACACTTTTACTTTAATTGAAATACTTTTTCGATTGCCTTTAGAAAATTGTTTGTCTCTAAGCTTCATTAAATAAAGAAAAAAAAAACAAGTTTTTTCAACTGAAAGTAAGGATCAGCATTAAAACTTAAAACGAATAGAAATTATTACGTAAATGACGGGGGTTGCCCCCCTTCTCAACACCTCACTCATGACGCTACAGTCTTTTGGCACTTTAAAAAAGTTACTTATTATTCCAATTAAACGACCCTTGTGTTTCAGGAGTCGTTTTTAAAGAATTGGGACAAAATTTAAATTTTAGCGTAAAGAGCGAGATTTTGAGGAGGGGGCAACCCCCGTCATATACGTAACAATTTCTGTTCTTTTTAAGTATTAAGTTGCTCCTTACTTTCAGTTGAAAAAACTTGTTTCTTCTGATCGTTTTTTATATAACGCCAGGATACCTGGCTCCACCTCCACGGAAAAATCCCCCCCTCCCCATAGAAACATCCTCTGGACAATTCAATCCTGGCAAAATTTTACCCCTGACAATTACCCTAACATCTCCACGCGTAAAATTGAATCGGTAAAGAGGAAGCAAGTCATATAAAGAAATTTCGTATATGAATTTTGACAAATTCACCCAGTGTAAAATTTCCTCTGAAAATTTCACCCCCTGGGAACTATCCTCTCTATTGAAAATTCTCCCAGCAGAAAATTCGTCCTCCCCCACCCAAAAAATGTATGCATACTTCCCAATGACAAATAAAGCAATGCGTGAGCTTAAAAACCTTTCCCCGGGGGCTGTAGGGGTCATTTTATCTCCAAAGACATAGTTATTGGGCCTTTCAACTATGCTGAACAAAATAGCTATCTCAAAATTTCGATCGGACAAGTTTGGGAAAAAGTGGCATGGGGGGGCCCTAGTTGCCCTCTTAAAGCTTTATCTTGCTCATTAAAAAAAGGTTTTTAGTGCTTTGAAATTTTTTTGTTTTCCGATTGCAATTTTATTTTTAAACTTGGAAAAAAGCCAACCTTCACAGTAAAGAGTAAGGAGCTAAGGAGGAGACAGCCCTCTTCATACAAAGAACAAGCTGTTCAAAAAGGTTTCAAATATTTTCCTTGCTTTCAGTTGAAAAGCTCTTTTTTTTATTTTATTTCTGATTGTTTTCCAAATCATACCCAGGCCTAACAAAGATATAACTCGAGGTACCGGTCCCTTAAATCCCTGGTCAATTGCTTTTAAAATGTTTAAATCAATAATTGTACGTTGATTAGTACCATTCTACGTTTAAATTTGCAATTTCAATTTTGGATAAAATTTGAATATACTTAAAAAGTTGGCAATGAATAGTTATTTTGGTGAAAAGTCCTTGTTAGTATCACGACTAAAGAATTTTGGTTGGATGAAAAGGAGTATTATTGTTTTTTGTGGATGGATATTCTGTGAGACTTTTGATCTTCTACATAACTGAAGCCATCACAACTTCTACAATAGGATTTTCTTATCGATAAATACATTACATATAGGCCTATATATATATATATTTTTTAAATACATTGAAGTACTTCATATAAACAGAAAAAGAAACATATTACCATTTAAAATTGCTGAAAACTAAGTTCCTAGCAGTATTTGCCACCCCAAGGAAATTTCCTGGCGGGGCTGATTATGATCTGCCTTGCCTTTTCCACCTCTGTGCTAGTATATACGGGAATGTAACATATTAGCTGTATAGAGAAACAGTCCAGTTAATTCCTACTCCTCCCTTCCTCTTTCAACGTTTATCTGAAGCCTCATGAAGAGTAAGCAGTTTGTCCATTAAAATGCACTTTTGTAGGAATCTACCCTACCCCCACCTAAACAATCACTCCCCTCCTATTATAGCTGATACACCATTACAGATCACCAAACGTAGCCTAATTTCATTACAAATACAGCGAATTAACTTGGTTGAATCCAGCACAATCACCGTGTGGCATTACTTTTTTTGCAACTGGAAAGCCTAAAATATAGTTATTGATACTTTTAAATCAATTAGCCTCTCAGGATTTTAAATTTATTGCAAATCCGTTCTCTTCAGGGTAAAACCGTAGTTTGGTGCCTTAAACCAGCTACAACTGTCACCCAGTCACCACTGCTACTTTGGCGTCTTGCCCCCCCCCCCTGGAAAATTTTCTGCCGGAACCCTTGATATCGATCTATGCAAGTATGTATTAAAAGAGTTCACGGAAGCGGATTTCCCTTCTATTTATGGGAAAGCAGTCCAGGCAGCTGAAAATGTTGGGGCACTCGCCTCAATAGCAAGATGCAGTTGTAGGTCATTCTTCTCTTCAGACACTTCTCTCTTTTAGAAAGACTTTGTCTTTTCCGCCGTACTTCTAGAAGCTAAGTGAATAACTCGAGATGAGATTTCTTAACCACGAAGCTACAGCATTCGAAATCCTACTTCTGCTCCCTCGTTTTATTGTTGATACTGTATTAGCTAAGGTTGTGACGAAGCTGCAAAACTACAAAAATCTCTGTTTCTCCAAGAATAGTCTCCTTGCTAAGCTGACTGTCTGGAAAATCAAAGGTAGGTCTATAGGCGAGTCTCATCGTTCTGGTAAAGTATCTGAAACTTTTACTGCTGCAACAATCACTTTTTTCCAACTGTGCATTCACTTTTCATTGTATTCTCCATCCTCCGTGTTACGAGAGCACCTGCAGAGTGTTCATTTAGCACGCTAAAGTGGCTTAAAACCTAACTCCAAAATCAGACAGGACAGGCAGGTTGAATGGTCTCACACACATTACTATCAATTGTGATGTCAAGGTGTAAATTAATAATATTTTAAGCAAATGTAGGAGGAAATCAAGACAGATTAAAATATAAAGAGTATTAACAGTGATCATGTCGTTTTGTATCTGATTCAAGGATTAGCAAAACTAGAGGTCTTCAATTTGGTTAATCGAGCTGATTATTATATCTTCTATTTTTAGTAGCATAGAAACAAATAAACTCAAAAAGGAGACTATGACAGTAACAAACTTAGTGCTGGAAAGTTTCTAAACTTCAGGTAGCTTTTAGCTGCCCCCCCCTCCCGAACGGAAATCCTAAATAGGCCATTGCCTGGAAGGCCATCTTAAAGTGGGCTTCAAACAATCTGTAGTGTAAAAAACATAGTTGCTTGTTCTTGTTATTACATGAGCCACAAATCTTAGTCTAAAAGTTATCAAACAGCTCTGAAATTCTGTTTGAAACTGAGTTATTAAATTAGAAACATTAAATCTTGAACTCATCCACATTGAGGCATTTTTCTAAATTTTTATTCTGAAAGAGATATGTACACCTTATTTGTAATAAGTAGGACCAACTAAATTAAATAATCTAATAAAGTAAAAATAATTTAATAATCCTAAATTTGGAATTTGAATAGAATGCCAAACCAGATATGTTGATGTTTTGGAGAAAAAGCAAAAGAATTTTTTATCCAAATTAAATGTTTTTTTCTCATAATTTATATAGAGCTGCGCACGAAGCTTAATTTATTTTATTTGATTTAATTTTTGAATGAAGTGTTAATTTGTGAAGTGTTAATTTATTATCTATAGAATGAAGTGTTAATTTGTGTGGTAATTTTAATTGAAGGCCTTTGCGTATTTGTTGTTATATAGTTTAAAATAATTTTATGGCCTGTTGATTAGCGGTTATTATTTTTATTTATTTCTTTTTTACTCTTCGTATTCGGAGGAAATAAAAAGTTTGAATTGAATTGAATTGAATATACCCTATGTCCAGGGCATTTTGACGAGCGTTAACTTCTCGGACATAATACGAGATGTGGGATAAGAAATTGACAAAAGAGCCCAGAACCATGATTAAAAAAAATACTATAGAAGGTTGAGAAATAGAGAAATTTAGCTTTGTGAAGTTTATTGTACATGGTATCACTACACAACGGTACTTTTGGAACGGACCAGTTTACTAGTGCTATTTAATTGAGTGATTGTCTGTAGATCAGATTCGAGTCGCATTCTTATTGTATTCTTTGAGCAATATATATAATCCAGAGATAAACTAGATTTTCCTCATTCAGGACTCAGCAGAATCTTTGTCTAATTGTAACTATCTTAGTTTACGTCTCGCTAGTTAAGGTCTTCGAAATCAGCAAGCTAGGAGTACCAGATCTGGTCGATCAAGAAAGCGTGAACATACTGTGACCAGTGCACGCAGCACCAGTTCGATACGCACCCAGTTAGTGCGAAAGCTTCTGAGAAAGAGGATTACGCAGCTAAGGTGGGGTCAATGGGATCACCCTTTAAAAGACCATGGGGACAAAAAAAAAATATAACATTGTCCATAAATAGTTTCTAATTGACCAAATTACTCTTGCTTTTTATTCATACTTGGTGAGCAGATAATCTTACCCAGAGGAGTTAGAAATCTTTCTTCATCAGTTGGACCAACAACATACTGACCATGCCTGATCAAAAACAGATGCCTAGAGACTTTTGGCTTCACTTCCAGAAGTCTATTCGCCAGATCATCATCTGTTTCATTCTTTTTTGGCTTAACCAAAAACTTTGGGTCTCTCCTGCAAAAAAATACGCATAGAATAATAGGCCTAGTTAAAACTTGGGTTGCACAGGGTTTCCCAAAAAATCCCTTACATGAAAAAATTAATTTATAGAAACATACACATGTCCAGACCTACACAAAGGAAGGATATTCCCTCCTGCTTTAGCAGGGACATAAATGCATCTATGTTACACCTCCTATATAAATGTATAGTCACTTTTCAAATACCATCATTCATTTTCAGTCAGGAATGGACCCAGAAAGTTGGCTCATAGGAAGGAGTAGGGGGAGGGGGTATAATATTTGAAATTCGGTTTTGGGAGGGGTGAGGATTCTTATTTTTGTGTAGTTTTTAATTGAATTTATGCAACTGTCAAATAAAAGTCATATAAATAACAATAGTTGTACAAATAAAAGTTAAAGTGGACACTTTCAATGTTTGTTCATTTTCTTTGTCTAGAATCAAAATGAAATATTAAAATTAGGAAAATGACAAGTTCTGTGAAAAATTTAGAATACATTTTGGTCATTCAAGATCCCTCTGAGGGAGCTTGGCGCCACCCTAACTTTTTACAACACCTGCTCCACCCCACCCCTGCCAAGTATATCCCTGATTTTATTAGGTATATCAGCTTTTCAACTATTCCAGTAACTATTAGAAAAAGACTAAAAATAATGTCTCTCGTTTTGATGAGACTAATTTTACCTCTTTTCAACCACCAACAACGATTGGTAGACTGTCTCTGTATACTTAAATGTGCAAATTCCTAAGGGAACTGCCAGGTTTACAGAGAAAGAAATCAAGCAGTTTGTGATAGCAGACTGTATATAAGGAGCAACTTGCTCCAATAATAACTGAAACACTAAAAAACAGAATTTTGGTAACAGTAAACACATAAAAAGGATTAAATTTATGCTGATTACAAATATATAAGGTTCATTAAGTTTAATGTTACCCATCAAAGCTACACGCCTAAGAAAATTTGCTTGGTTATCCAAAAATGGGAGAAACACACCCAAAAGCCTAGCGATCTTAACAGAAATAATATCATTAGATTCAGCATGTCAGAGAACCTTACCGTAGAGGTTTCATGCTCCTATCTATAAAAATGTGGATTTTTGTGTTTTTTGGCAGAAAAAGATTACAGATGTGTGTTTATTTGTTTCGTTTTTTTTTCCAAGACAAGATTGCATCAAAACCAATGGTTCTAGAAGATCGTGAAAGAGCTCATTCGAACAGAAATCAAAAGTTCTAGTGCACTTTTTAACTGACCAACAGTTGTGTGTATTTGTTTTGTTGTTTTTTTTTTTGTGTGTTTATTTTTTTTTTTTTTTCCAAGACGAGATTGCATCAAACCAATGGTTCTAGAAGATCGTGAAAGAGCTCATTCTAACACAAATCAAAAGTTCTAGTGCGCTTTTTAACTGACCAAAAAGATTAAAGGGCACCTATCCCCCCACCCCTGCCCATTTTCCCCCAAAGACATCAAATCAAATTTTTAGGATAGTCATTTAATTGGGCATAGGTTATAGGCCCCATAACTATGATTTTGGTGATGACCTGACCCTTCCTAGTCCCTAGGCTGTAAGTTCTGCAATTTGCCCATATTGTTCACATAAAGTATTTGTTATTGGTAAATATACAGAAATTCGTTGGAATAATTTTTTACAGGGAAGAGAGCATTTTCGGAGGAAATTTTCTAGGGACTTTTCCAGGAGAAAAGTTACACAGGGAAGGGGATTTAATGGCAAGATTTGAAAAAAAGTGAGAAATTGAATAAATAAAAACAAGGTTTTCAACTGAAAGTATGGAGCAACATTAAAAATGAAAACGAAGAGAAATTATCCTTAATATGACGGGGGTTACCCCTTCCTTGACCCTTGCTCTTTATGCTAAAGTTTGACTTTTTGTCTTCATTCTTTAGGAAAAACTACTCAAACACAAGCTTTAAAAAGCATAAGGTATTTAAAAAGAGCATGGAAAAAATGTTTAAAGTAATGATGAACGAAAATAAAGTACAAAGAAATATTAGGATAGAAGATATGCAACAAAAAGTATCATGACAAATCACAAAAAAAAACACTTTGCAACCAAGAATCACGGCCAATCAATAAATAACAATAGCAAAAAAATAGCAAAACTTTTAAAAACTTAGAAAATAAGTAGTTTCTGTCTAATGTAGGATGATTTTGTGCTTTGTCTGATCCCTTGACAAATTGCACAATGTTAGAAGTGTTCAAAATGGCCAACAAAGTAATCTGGCTGGCAATGAGAATCCAACAATGTCCAGAGGCGCAGAATTTCCTGTATTTCAGGTTTCCTGATGAATTTCCTTAAGTTTTTCCTGAGCCAAAAAATTCAAGATTTCAAAAAAATCTAAGACTTGAAATAATAGCAACAAGTGTACTGAAATACTCCTTGAGGGATGATTTTCATATATATATATATATATATATATATATATATATATATATATATATATATATATATATATATATATATATATATATATATATATATATATATATATATATATATATATATATATATATATATATATATATATATATATATACTTTTCCCAAGATCCCAAACTTAAGACTGAAGTTTAAAGATCTTGGCAAAAACCCTAAAGAATGACAGCCCTGTTTGAACACCTTTTTTTTATCCCTCACTTATGCAGGGGTGCAGCTTGGGCTTTGACTTTTTTTTGGTGGGGGTATAAAGAGTGTGCCAATAAATGCTGACACATAAGCTAAATTCCAAAGTCTCAGCACACAGTGCCAGCACCTTGGAACTTTGGGGTGGGGTTGGGGGGTACCCCCCCTCCTTCCCTCCTTAGCTGCACCCCTGCACTTATTACCAATGCTAGAATCCTAACTCAAGTGTTTGTTCCTGAAGCCAAAACGTTGAACATTAGCAAAAATTATGAGAGAAACTCTGAAAAAAAATTATTGCCTAGAAATGTGCTTTTATTTTTAATCCTTTGACATTTTGTCCTAAATCCTTTGACTTCTAAACCTGACCTTTTGTGGAGAAAGCTCTTAACTCTATGCTAGGTTAAGAAAACAAGTCTTTCTTCAAATGAAAATAAAGAACTACATTGAAACTTAAAAAAAAAAAAAATATTCTGAATGATGTGACTGCAGTGGCGCCAATTCACGAAAATGTCGGGGGGGGGCAAGGATTTTTTTTTTTTGCCTAATGCCGAGAAGAATCGTTCATTACTGGTAGTGGTCACAGGCAAAGTAGCAACTAGCTTCATCAGTTTTAGCACTGCAGAATAGGCAACTGGGAGGTCGGATAAGATTTTGATAGCTCGAAGAAGATCCATTTTTGAAATATCACCTTTTGACAGATGCAGCTTCGCAAGAGAAAGCTGGGATTCTATGGCATGGTCGTCAACATATAGAATCTCTTGATAATTACACATAACTCTTTCCACTTTCGAAAGTTCGAGAAAATTGGAACTTGAGGGGTCGAAGGCTGATAAAGCGTCGAGCAGAGGCATATTCTGCATGAAACATTGGTCCATCTCACTCGTGAAACGATCTATTACCTCAAAGTACAGAAGTTTACCGCAGTCTGATTCAACTGGCTGACTGATATTGCGTTTACCGGTTGTTGAGTTTGAATGAAAGGCTTTGAGACGAATGGAAATGGCTTGACTTCTCTTGTTTCGAGCACTGGTTTTAGATTGTGGAGATTTCGATTCCTGGATATTGTTTAAAGCTAAGAATTCAGATATGTTTTTGCTTAAGTTGTTCCATTCGTTATCATTTCTCAGCTTTTAGAGTGTCTCATATGTCCCAGAAATCAGTGCAAGTGCCTTATAAATCAACAAACTTCCGGATTGAAGTTGCTTTGATAAACAATTTACAATGACTAATACTTTTTCCATTATGTGTAAAGTTGAAGCAAAAGAGGCAGAGTTGATGTTGTCCAGTAGTCCTTTTGCTTCACACGCTGCCTCGCCGTTGGAACTATCAGAGACTGCGGCAAGCACAGCAACAAGACAATCAAATCTGGCCTTCACCTTCGAAATAGAGCAGACTGCGTAAAACCAGCGAGTCTGGACGGTCCTCTCTAGCTCCAAGACTTTTTGCCCGCTAATACGCTGGGATTCCACAAATAGCTCGTGACGAGTATTGCTGCATGATATAAATGCGTAAAGTCTTTGCACCACAGAGAAAAATTCAGAAAGTTCGCTAATATTTCTTAGGCAGTCAGTCAAAACCAAGTTCAATCTGTGGGCGTGACAGTGTACATAAACTGCATGAGGCACCTTCTCCCTAAACTTTGCTTGAACTCCGTTAAATTCCCCACTCATAACGGATGCGCCATCATAACACAGCATCGAATCTACACCAAGCTTTTCTATAGTTTCACAAATCGAGGTGGATAAGCTCTCGGTGTCTAATTTGTGCATGTGATAGCAGCCGATTGGTCGCTCCACTACTTTTTCATTTGATATGTACCCGAGTAGGATCGCTAATTTTTCTTTTCTAGAGACGTCTTTTGTCTCGTCGACAAGAATAGCAAAGTAATTAGCTGAGTTTACTTTTGAAATAATATATTTGTGCAAGGTATTTCCTATCAGTGTTACTGCGTCATGTTGGTACTGATGACTGCAATAGTGACCATATCGGCGCTGTAACTTGGTCTTCAGCTTTTCGTCACCTTTAGACATTTCCTCCATCAATTCAACCGAATTCCTCCGGTTTTCAGAGGTTTCCGATTCGTTATGACCCCTCAAAACAAGACCCTGGCGGCCAAGAAAGCAAATAGTGTGAAAAATGTACTTCACATGATCTTTATTTTCCTGAACCTCTTGAGATCTGTACTGAATTATGACATTCGCTATAGATTTCGAAGTACCAGTACTCATTATCTTAAATTCCGTCCATGCTGACATACAATGCCTATGTCTTTCAGAACCATCATGTTGCTTTAATAGAGCAGAACTATCTTTCCACTTGCAAAATCCTGACTCAATGAAAGCCCTTTTTCCAGCATTTTCTCCAGCCCTTAGAGTCCCCATAGAAAAATGGCGGCA
Organism: Artemia sp. Qi Xiang Cuo; assembly: GCF_049724085.1. Lineage (NCBI taxonomy): Eukaryota > Metazoa > Arthropoda > Branchiopoda > Anostraca > Artemiidae > Artemia > Artemia sp. Qi Xiang Cuo. Next base: position 28,154,229 of record NC_142810.1, on the reverse strand, counting down.
AGCAAAACAAAACACGGAATTCAAGTTTTTTGAGTATTCAATCCATTCATAAGTCTTATAGTAATGTGCACTGAATTTCCTTCCGTTACAAGTGGTAGCCGGATATCTCTCAAGAATAGGTTGAGCTGGCTTGTTGTGATGCGTCCTAGAGATATCTGAGAGAGTTTCTTGACTGCTATTGGAACCCGCAAGGGGTTCAGCGATGCAGACCAAACTTTCATGTTGATCTGAGCCATTTATTGTTCTGCTTGTTTCCGAAATTCTGTCACAGGTGGGGGAATTTATCTCAACTAACCCGAGACTTTGGGCGCTGACACTATTGCCAGTTTCTTGCACTAAAGTTTCTTCATTTTTCTTCCGCACTTTCACCAAAAAAAAATCCAAAGTTTGTTGTCGCTTTTTACTCATAGTTAAACGAGCAGTAGACAAGGACATCACTCAGACACGGCAAGAGAAGAACTGAAGAAACACGTAGAAACTCACTTAGAAAATCACTCCCATACTCCACGGTGAAACTACCCCGCTTAGAAACCCCATAAACCAATCAATTACATTTCCTTTTCACGACAGTCCCATACACTCCACTGGGACTAGTCATCCCATAAACTATTCAACAACGTCAAGAATCTGCTGACCAAAACCCCTTGAAACCCTAGAACACATTTCCTTTCCCAGCTACTAAAAAAGGCAATATACAAAACTCATAGTTTACAACGAATTCTTCACAAGAACAATAACACACGGGTACTGACCACATGAAGCTTAGTTTTGAATGAACCCTACTCGGAAATAAAATAGTGTAGACACGCTCGCTCTTAGACATTTCAAAACAAGATTATATAATTAGGGCACCAGTTTGTTGGTCGTATTTATTGGACCAGTTGCTGGTTTAATATAGCACATAGCTAAAATAGAAAATAGCTGTGAAATATAAATAAGAAGGTAATTTTCAAAGTGTAGGGGGGGGCCATGCCCCCCCCTGCCCCCCCTAATTGGCGCCTCTGTGTGACTGCCCTCCTTCCCCCACCTCTTGCTCTGTATAACAAAGTTTTATGATTACAATAAAAAATTAACTCTAGCCCATAGTAACCAAAATAATAAAATAAAATTCAAATTCTGGCAAAACTAAATCTTGATATGCAAGACAATGCAACAAAATTGTCTTTTGACAAGATAATATAATACAAGTATCTTTCAAAAAGTTGCTTCTCTTGGGTATGGTGGTAATAAGGATCCTTCATTTTTGGCCATTAATATGAATAAGACAAGCTTTGTGAAACAGAATAACTGTATTTAAACAGGCTAGGCTGTAGGGATAAGTTTTGTCGAAATTCAAATATTGACAAAATAGAATTTTTCAAAGATTTTAGAAAGCCAATTCCTACTATATAAACCTACATAAATTATGTTCAATATTAGGAGCCAATTGTCTATGTTTACAAAAGATACTTTTTAATCAGGATGTATGTCCAGGATTAGGCACTTTCTGAGCATTAGGGGCATTATCCTAGCCTTTCTGATAAAGCACTCTCCTGCACCCCCTGATGGTTCCATATATAGCTCTATTATATATTTCCCCATTTTCCAAAAGTGACTTGAAGCGCTAGACGTCAATAAGTCCGCCGGTCCTAATAACTTGCACCCAAGACTATTGAAGGAGCTTGCCAAAGAAATTGCACAACCACTATGCAATATATTCCAACTGTTGCTTGACTCAAAAAGGTACCCAAAGACTGGAAGTTGACCCATGTCACCCCAATATTCAAGAAAGGTGACCGCACCAAAGCCATAAACTAAAGACCCATCAGTCTGACCTCAGCGGTGGCAAAAACCCTTGAGTGGATTGTGAATGCTGATATTTTGACACATCTCTGTAATAATAATATACTTTCCCCCAACCAGCACGGATTTCTGCCAGGAAAATCAGTTGAGACCAATCTCCTTGAGACATACAGCACCATAACAGATCACCTGGAGAAAGGAATCCCTGTGGACCTGATTTTACTGGACCTAGCCAAGGCTTTCGACAAGGTACCACACAACCATCTCAGATTGAAACTTTCAGCAGCAGGTACCCACTCGGACGTGGTCAATTGGGTCATGGACTTTCTGACTGGTTGGAGTCAGCAGGTTCGACTCTTCACAACTAATGGCAACAAGGTCTTCTCCGAACCATGTGATGTAAGCGGAGTCCCCCAAGGTACTGTCTTGGGCCCTACCCTATTCCTTATATACATCAACAATATGATGAACGGAACAGAAAACAACATCACTCTCTATGCTGACGACTCCAAGCTGTTTGGGCCTGCAAACCAACAAAGTCTGCAGCATGACCTTCATAAAATCCAAACATGGGCACAAGACTGGCTACTTGAATTCAACACATCGAAGTGCAGTGTCCTTCACTTTGGAAGCAACAACCCCTGTCACCAGTACAACATGTCCAATCCCAATTCACTGGCTAGCTTAGTACTAAAGACAAGTCCCAAAGAAAGAGATCTAGGAGTGCTGATAGATGAACAACTGAAGTTCCATGGCCACTGGCAACAAGCAGTTTCAAAAGCGAATTCAAGCCTTGGTCTCCTCAAATGCACTATAACCAGCCGCTCCCGTACAGTCTTTCTAAGGCTCTATAAGGCTATAGTTAGACCCGTTTTGGATTTTGGTACGTGTCTCACCTCCCCTTCTTATAAGAATGATACCAGTCTAATCGAAGGAGTTCAGAGACGTGCCACAAAGTGCATAGCTGGCCTACAAGATCTCCCATACAACAAGAGACTGGAACGCATGCAGCTGCCAACACTCGTCTTCAGACGCCGCCGTGGTGATATGATGCTGACCTACAAGTATAACGCACAACCAAATAACCCCCTCTTTACCAAACATTCAAGTCAGCACCATACAAGAGGACATGGAATAACAAGCCATGGAAATATGAGTGGGACTGTCCATCCCACTCAACTACTGACTGATGCCAACTTTATCATAATGAGTGTCTTGCTAGGAGGCTGATGCCGCTTGTCATACCCAACCATCTTGCATACTCAACCCAAAGTTGCTGTTGTGCGGTGGTGTCAGCTCTACACCACTGAGAATGGTCTTTACAGGCCATACCTACCTCGTGGCCACTGCTACCAAGTGGCCTTAAATTGCATCTCTCCAGCAGACCTCTCCTATGGCGTGTCACTGGGCCCTAGCACAGTGACGAATTTTTTGCCATCATTGACCCGGAGCACAACAGATCCAGTATGGACCTTAATTTGCTCCAAAGTGCGAATTAAGGTAATTAAGATAATTGATTGAATCTTGAGATACAATATGGGTTCTTTGTTAAAATTGGTTTCTGGATTGTAAACCTGTTGATACCTTAAATTACCTTAAATTGCATTGTCCAGCAAATAAAGTATTATACTGTAGGTTCTGGTTAGTGAAAATGTTGATCCAATGCATTGGCTGCATCCCATTCTCAAAGCCATGGCTTGGATGACCAATCTTTGTCCACAGCTCCCTTGAAGGCCTCCACACTAGAGGCTGGGACTACTTCTTTTCTTAGGGAATTCCAGAGCCCCACAACTATAATTGGGAAGAAGTTATTCTATAGTCTGGTGTAGGCTTGTTTGCAGTACAGCTTCATGGTGTGCCCTCTAGTTCTTGTTGACTGGTCAGGTTCAAGCATATTTTGTTGCTAGAAATGAGAGTGCAGCATTTTATATGCCATGATGACATCCCCATGCTTCTCTTGATAGGAGAGGGTAGGAATCTGTAATGTCTCTAGGCAGGATGGGAAGTCCAGGCCTTTACAACCCTCTATTGATTTAGTTGCTTACCTTTGGACACTCCCTGGTTTTTCCTAGTCACCTTTATTTAATGGGGTTACCACATACATACCAAATTCCAGTTCTGTTCAAACAAGTCCTTTATATAGCATTGACATCAGTTTTGGTTACCTACTGCAGAATGTTCTTTTTACAATTCCCAAGGTCTGGAATGCTTTGGAGGCAACTGACTGAGCATGCTGGTCAAACTTCAACTAAGGATTGTTCCCTGTGGGACTCCACTTTCTACTTCAGTACTATCTGAGTAAAATGCCTGAACATTTTCTCCATGCACCTTTATAGTCTGCCTTAGATCTTTCAGGAATGCCATCATCCACTCAACAACGTCCTGGCTTACCCCAATTGCAATTAATTTTCACTGCAGTCAATAATGACATACTTTGGCAAAATCTATGAGAATGAGATCTACTAGGATCCTCTATCTAGGAGATTGGTGACAAAATTGTACATATCTATTAGATTTGTATCAATGGATTGTCCTGATCTAGATCCATGCTGACTCTGTGTAATAAGATTCCTGGAATTGAGGTGTCCAACAATGGAAGTATTTACTTTTCCTTCCAGAATCTTTCCAACAACAAATGTAATGCTAATAGGGCAGTAAATTGTGTGGTCTAATCAGCAGCCACCTTTATGGATAGGGGTGACATTAGCAGTCTGCCAGTCTTGAGGCACTATCTTTGTATCCAGGAACTTTTGGAAAGTGCTGCAAGTGGCAAGGCCAATTCTGCATGAGCTTCCTTTAATGTCCAAGTGTGTATTCTTTCAGGCCCTACAGATTTGTTCTGGTTCAGGTTTTTCAGTCTAGCCTCAATGTCATCTTTACTGACAGTAATTGGTTTATCAACTGTATACTTAGGTTGATTGGGAAGTTGATCGCTATCTGGGGTAGTGAAGACTTTTGGAACTGATTGTTCAGCATCTCAGCTATGTCTTTAGGGCTGGTAATAGATGTTCCATCAACAGAAAGCTCAATTACTGAGTGTCTTCCAGGTTTTTGCAGGGAAGCATAAAAATTTTGTGAGATTTTATTTGGAAGCATCTGTAATTGCTTCTTCATACTCTCTTGTAAGTTTTCTTGAAAGCTGTCAAGGCTTATTACAGAGTTGCTTAAATTTATCACAATTTGCCTGTGTTGGCAAATTGTGTTGGATATTTCTTCCACTGCTTTTTCTTTTTCTGTATTGCCTGTTTAATATCACATGTGAAAAAAGGAAGAGTTCTTGGTTTACAGATCCACCTAGTTGTAGTATGCTTGTCACAAGATGATACAAGAATCTCTTTCACTTTACTCCAATATTCAGGAGCATCTGTATTCTCAATGAATGACCAATCTTGTCTTGAAAAGTTTCACCTAACTTGGTTGTAATTTGTATACACAAGTCTTACATACTAATTTTTCTTAGGAAACAACCTAAGCCAGCAAGCAATTGCAATATGATCACTTGCTCTAAATGGCAGTTCAGGCTTGATACTAACTATTGTTTCTGGGTCTCTTACTAATACAAGGTCAATAACTGTTGAAGTTTGCCAATCTCAATACTTAGTTGGCAAATTAACTGCCTTGTACAATGAGTGATTTTGTAGGCATGTGAGAAATGGGCTAATATGACCAGCTTCTTCTTCTAAAGCATAACCCTCTGTCCATTGCACCTGGGGTAGATTAAAGTCTCCTTTTATGATAGCATTTTCATTAGTAATCCTCACAACCTGGTCAACAGAGCTGGTTAGTGCTTTTATTGATCTCACTTGGCAGGGGGCACCAGGGCTCCTATATAGACATGCTATTACAAGTTGGCTATTATGCAGCCTAATTGTTACCCATGCATGTTCTACCCCAGGTTCATACTCACTACTTGTATCAAAGGATGCTCTTGCATAAATGGCAACTCCTTTACCATCCTGTTTTCCAATGTTTTTGAAAAGTTTAAAACTGGGTACCTGCGTTTGCATCTCTGTCAGAGGAGTTTATGTCTGCTTGGGCTTGCTTCTGTAAAGGGAAATATATCCATTTCAGGTTTTAGGCCCATCACTGCCTTAATTTATCTATCTTGTTAGTTATACAATCCATAATGCTGTACATAACTTCTAATCCACCAATTGCATTAGCAATATTGCATGACCACTAGGTGGTAGTGCCTGTACTAGAGCAACTGGAATTAGCATGTGACTCAGCACTGAAGAAGGTATTGTCTATGCTTTCTTCACTATACAGACTGTCTCTGTATCCAGAGCCTTAATGACCTACTGGGAAGATATTTTGAAGCATTTACCTTAACTCCTCTCTCTGGAGGGTATTGACCATTAGCTATCTTTGTATAAAAGCAAAAACTTGCAAAATAGATCTTCTGCTCAAGTGAGGCACAAGAAAAGATGTTTTCAGCTTCACACCTCATAGCTCAATCCCAGTTTATTGGATTTAAAGATTTGTAAAATTATTCCTAAAATTTGGGAACATTCTACTTTATAAGTAAAAATTCTACTCAGATAGCAGAAATTGTATTATCAGGAATTAAGGACAGTGAAAAAGAGATTGAAAACTGAAAATTATTGAGCATTTTTTTGGTCCAAATTAAGACAGAGATAGATCTGGAAGTCAATCTTAGAAATCAGAAAAGGGTAAAGATAGTAGATTGGCAATGGTAATAACTTCTCAGGCTACATTTTTGGTCCTGGGTTCATTCCTGAAAGTTGTAGGCTAATCACCTAACTCAACTTCTTTTCAAGATAGCAAGAAGGTCTCATAGACATGAATGTTAGGCTAGGCATAGGCTATATTAGCCTACTGTTTTAATCATATATTAAAGAAATATTTAAACTTTGATAATGCTCAGAAATTTCATTCTGACCCTTTAAAACTTAGAAATTTTAATTTTGGCACAAGTCAGGCATTGAGTGTGACACCAATGATCTAATATAGCCTAGCCTACTTAGCTGGTCTAATCAGCACTTCTAATGCTGTATAATAGAAATCTCAAACAAAATATAAAATACTAGACAGATCATTTGGCCAGAGGGGGGGGGGCTGCAGCCCCCCCCATATGGGCACCCATAATTAAAGATAGGCTACACCTTTCCAGGAATGCCCCTATCATAATGAGGAATTGCAACTAGGCCTAAGTAAGCTAGTCAATACATAATTTTAATAATTTAAATTACTCATTTGAAAGACTTAGAAGTTTTATTTCACGAACCTGTCCCAATTAAAGTCCCATTTTACTGATGGACTAGCCTCCTCAGCAGAGAAAATTTGATTTGTGGTTTTAGCTCCAGTGAATGCAGACACACGAAGGGGGATATTTATTCTGAAGGTCTCCTCTGTTTTTTGCTGGTATACGTAAGCTGCAGCTGCTCCCGCAATCCCACACAGACCATATTTTAGATGTTGTACGCGCATGACATTGATCTCGTGTTAAAAGTTCAAAGATTTTAGCGTAAAGTTGTGCCAGGCTGCCAGCTATTTGTGTCTTTCCCCAGGGCTTCCACTTTTGAATCATAAAAATTGGGGACAAGTCTTAAGAATTCGGGGACAAGTCTTCAAGATTCGGGGAAAAAACAAAATGGAATTTCATTGCGAAAATTTGGGAGCCAAAATTGGTTTTAGCTTCGTTTTCAGGCTCAAGTAGAGCTTGGATTCAAGTAGTAAATCAAGCTTTTGACAGAGTAGGTTTTAGAGCCAAAGCACGGGATTAAAGCCCATAGCTAAAAATGCTTATCGCTGATATTGTGGCAAAAACTTCAAAATTGTTCTAAAATAAAAAACTAGGATGAATTACACTCTGGAACTCTGCTGCTTTAGGTTTTACAATATCTTTGTTGCTCTATTCTCTAAGCCCAAAAACAAGACTTTTATGTCACTTATCTTCAGAAAGATGACAAAAATAAAGTATAGAAAGGCAATAATCGCAAACAGAGCAATAACATGTGCAATTATTTCTCCAAATTAATGAATATTCTTCGGGACGCAGACACAAACTTACACAAGGAGTTTAATAGCCGATAATAAGGGGAATTTACCCCTCTAAACACCCGAATATTCACGCTGAAGGTTTTAGTAGTTAAGCTTCTCATTGTTTTATTTAAACGACAATCGTGTTTCGGCAGCCGTTCTTACAGAATCGGACTAAATTGAAACTTAAGTGTAAAGAAAGAGGCATTAAAGAGGGGGCAACCCCCTTCATATATGTAATTCGTTTGCTCGTTTCAATGTTGCTCCTTAGACGTACTTTCAGATGAGAAAAATTTTTTTCTTATTTTATTTGAAATGTCTTTTTCTAACGGCAGGAAATCCGGCTCCACCTCCCCAGAAAAATCCCTCCTCTCCCCGAAAAGATCGTCTAGACAATTTAATCCCATCAAATATTTATCCCAGACAATTACCCTTAAAATCTCCACGCGTAAGATTGGGTCGACAAAAGGAAAAATAAAATAAAATAAAAAAAGAAATTTGTTTAGGAATTCTGGCAAATCCCCCAGTGTAGAATTAACCTTCAAGATTTCAGCCCCCGGAAACCTTCCCCATGTAAACTTCTTTCTGTGGAAAATCCTTCTGCAGAAAGTTTAATCCTTTACCCGAAAAAATTATGCATACTTCCCAATAAGACATATTATACGTAACATTGGGCAATTTTTATATTTTCAAGATGTTTCCCCAGGGGCTGTGGGAGGTCAAATTAACTCCAAAGACAGATTTATTGGGTCTCTAAACTATGTTAAACAAAATGGATACGATATCTCTAAATTTTGATCAAACGATTTTGGAGGAAAAGGGCGTTGAATGGGGCATAATTGCCATCCACATGGAAAAAAACATAATCTGGGAAAGTCTACATTTTTGCAGATAGGAGCTTTAACCCTTTCAGTTGTGTTCTCTGATATACTGAATCTGATGGTGTTATTTTTGTTGAGATTTTTGAAATTTTTAGAGAGTGTTTTCCCCTTTTTTTCAAAAATCAAGCAAATTTTCTCAGGCCCGTAGTCGTTGAAGACTAATACTGAACTTAATAAAAATTATATATTTGAAATCATCATAATAAGCCGATTCTTTTGATACATCTATTAGTATCAAAATTTCGGTTTTAAAGTTTCAGTTAGTATTGAGCTGGGTCAGTCCTTATTTACAGTTCGTTACCGCTAACTGTTTGAACACATATGAACTGTAGATACCAGGTAGCAATTTTCACTAATTCATTTATCTCAGTAATTCATTAATAATATTGAAAAAAAAAATATTATTGGCGGTGTCTAGATAGGTAAGTTAAATAGACAAAATTCAACCTATAAGTAAGGGGAAATATTAAAACTTAAAACAAACAGGAACTAAATTAAAAAAAGTAAATTTAAGCTTAGATTAAAAAGGGAATTTTGACGACAATTGATGCATTTTTAGTCTATCATGCTGATTCTAAGGTTCTAGGTGTAACCCCTCGGAAAATCCCCCCGTGGAAAAAACGAAAAATACTCCCTTCCTCCCAAACAAAAAAACACCCACATAAAATACTCCTCCGATGAAAATACCCCCTGGGAAATACCCACACTCCCTACAAAAAATGGGAAATACCCACACTCCCTACAAAAAATACTCCCACGGACCATGCATTTTTTTCATTTTTTTGCTGCTAATATGCTTTTCTTTCTTTTGGTTACCTCATAATTACTATATAGTCACCGATTAACCCCCACCAATGCAGCCGTCCATATTCCAAATATAGTACTTATTGCAGTCTCATTTTTATATCAGCCCGTCTAATGCCTGGACATGATAACTGTAGGCTAGAAATCATACACAAATTACTTATTCTTTTTCTTCACACTAACTTTACTTGGCATTATTAACGAAAGGTTCGTGATAAATATATTCAAAAATAACATAAAACTTCACAAGAAAACAATATGAGCCTAATAACCAAATTTTTACTTTAAGCTGTAATGATGAATAATATTTTTGAGGTCACTTCCCTTTAAATCCCCTATTTTTCGATCTTGTACATAGTCTATAGCTAAATTTTGCCTCATTAGAAGGGGACGGGGCGGGGAAGGGGGGTGGTGCAATTTTTACGGTAAGAAGAATGTATTTAGGGATAGTTATTAAGAAGAAATACAATTATACCATGTTTTCTCTAAATTCTTTTGTTTCTATCTCAGGATTAACCTTCACACAGGGTTACTCATTGTTCAAGCCTTAGAAACTGTAAAGGTAGGCCTGTATATCTAAATAAATTTACTAGGCTATCCCTAATTTGAGCAGTAAAATTTCCTTCGCCTAACTAACAGCTTTGGAAGACTGTAAAAAGAACCTAAAACTGCACTTTAATATATTATGCCCTCTGAAAACATTACA